>NC_134483.1:264395699-264632465 GCF_040206685.1 Ascaphus truei
ATTTTGGCCCACTCTTCTTTACATGTTGCTTCAGTTCATTGAGGTTTGTGGGCATTTGTTTATGCACAGCTCTCTTAAGGTCCCGCCACAGGATTTCAATCGGGTTGAGGTCTGGACTTTGACTGGGCCATTGCAACACCTTGATTCTTCTCTTTTTCAGCCATTGTGTTGTAGATTTGCTAGTGTGCTTGGGATCATTGTCCTGCTGCATGACCCAATTTCGGCCAAGCTTTAGCTGTAGGACAGATGGCCTCACATTTGTCTCTAAAATACTTTGGTATACAGAGGAGTTCATGGTCTACTCAATAACTGCAATGTTCCCAGGTCCTGTTGCTGCAAAACAAGCCCAAATCATCACCCCTCCACCACTATGCTTGACAGTTGGCATGAGGTGTTTGTGCTGATATGCTGTGTATGGTTTTCGCCAAACGTGGCGCTGTGCATTATGGCCAAACATCTCCACTTTGGTCTCGTCTGTCCAAAGGACATTGTTCCATAAGTCTTGTGGTTTGTTCATATGCAACTTTGCAAACCTAAGCCGTGCTGCCATGTTCTTTTTAGAGAGAAGAGGCTTTCTCCTGGTAATCCTTCCAAACAAACCATACTTGTTCAGTCTTTTTCTAATTGTACTGTCATGAACTTTAACATTAACATCCTAACTGAGGCTGGTAGAGTCTGAGATGTAACTCTTGGGGTTTTTGCAATTTCTCTGAGCATTGCACGGTCTGACCTTGGGGTGAATTTGCTGGGACGTCCACTCCTGGGAAGATTGGCAACTGTCTTGAATGTTTTCCACTTTTTAATAATCTTTCTCACTGTAGAATGATGGACTTTAAATTGTTTGGAAATATCCTTATAACCCTTCCCAGATTGATGGGCAGCAACAATTGCTTCTCTAAGATCATTGCTGATGTCTTTCCTTCTTGGCATTGTGTTAACACACACCTGAATGCTCCAGACCAGCAAACTGTTTGGTTTGTTTGGAAGGGTTGCCAGGAGAAAGCCTCATCTCTCTAAAAAGAACATGGCAGCACGGCTTAGGTTTGCAAAATTGCATATGAACAAACCACAAGACTTATGGAACAATGTCCTTTGGACAGACGAGACCAAAGTGGAGATGTTTGGTCATAATGCACAGCGTCAAGTTTGGCGAAAACACTACACAGCATATCAGCACAAACACCTCATGCCAACTGTCAAGCATAGTGGTGGAGAGGTGATGATTTAGGCTTGTTTTGCAGCAACAGGACCTGGGACTGATTGCAGTCATTGAGTAGACCATGAACTCCTCTGTATACCAAAGTATTTTAGAGACAAATGTGAGGCCATCTGTCCTACAGCTAATGCTTGGCCGAAATTGGGTCATGCAACAGGACAATGATCCCAAGCACACCAGCAAATCTACAACAAAATGGCTGAAAAAGAAAAGAATCAAGGTGTTGCAATGGCCCAGTCAAAGTCCAGACCTTAACCCGATTGAAATGCTGTGGCTGGACCTTAAGAGAGCTGTGCATAAACAAATGCCTACAAACCTCAATGAACTGAAGCAACGTTGTAAAGAAGAGTGGGCCAAAATTCCTCCACAACCATGTGAGAGACTGATAAAGTCATACAGAAAACGATTACTTCAAGTTATTGCTGCTAAAGGTGGTTCTACAAGCTATTGAATCATAAGGTGTACTTAGTTTTTCACACATGGCTTCTCCATTTTGGCTGTATTTTTGTTAAATAAATCATGACACGGTGTAATATGTCATGCGCTGTTGTTCATCTGAGGCTGTATTTACCTAATTCTAAGGAACAGATGATTGTTATTATGTCCTGATATGTAAAACCATGGAATTCAAAGAAAGTGTACTTTCTTTTTCACATGTGTGTATGTATGTGTGTGTATATATATATATATATATAGCCCATGTACCCCCACCCAATCGCATATCGGGTGCCCTAGGATGTCTCAAGGTCTGGCTACGTGTCTCTGTGTGGTGCACAGGTCTCCCGTGATGACATGGGGGGGACAACAGGACAGGTTTCTGGGGTGGATGCCTGAGTTCTCCTTCTAATTGTGCAGCGCCTCCATCTGTAGTAAGCCCCAGGGAAATGGGGTAAATCCCTACCACAGAATACCCTGCCAGGGATTAGAGATTCCAGTCTCCACACACTGTCTCTTTAACAGAAGACTCTTTATTCAAGTCTTCAGCAGCAGCAGCTTTACAGCAGGTACGGGCAGTCACTCACAGCAGGCTGTCGCCCTTCTGGATGTCCCTGCCTCCACTCTGCTCTTTATGATTTCAGCAGGAACCGCCCTTGTGTCTCTTGATTGGACACAGGGTCAGGTGACCTAGCTTCACCATTTCAGGGCAAGTGCTTGACGTAGGGAAAACCCATGATAACTCTTGGCAAACCTGCCCTTAACAGGAATTACTGCACAGGGGGAGGATAGAAATATAGCCCATAATCTTACCAGAGCTACATATATTAAAATACACAAGAGCTACCACATGCACAACAGTAATAAACTGTTACCCAAAAGAAGCTGGCATATATTTCCAAAAAATATCCCGGAAGCCAGCGGTGCTCCAGGTAAGAGAATCATGAGGAAGCAACAAAAAAAGAATCCCTTTCGGCGCACACAGGTATAACAGAATATGTATGACAAAGTTTATTGATGTTGATAAAACAGGGGAGAAAATATAAAAAGTTGTGGGGGACTCCTCAATGCTTCCTCAGGGAACAATAGCTAAAGTGCATGGATAATCACAAATATGACTGGGATACACACAGGTGAGTGGGCCCACAATACACTGTGTGAAGGAGCACAAATATAAAGTGCAAATGTACTAATGGATATAATATAACACGCTAAAGGTATATAATGCAGGAACAGTCCAAATAGCAAATCAGAATGAAGCTAAATTGCTACAAGATATAGGCTGTCCATTGAAAAAGCATGTTAATGTCCATGAAAAAAATCCCAGATACATCACCATGTAGAGATGAATGGTGACGTGCACTTGGTCCTGATTGCGGAGGAGAGAACCCGTCACCACACTCCCACTCCAACGCGTTTCGACAGAAGGTCTTCAACTGGGAGTGGTGGCAAACTAGAGCAGACCGAATCTATTGATACCAGGGTTTGCTGGTTGATTTCTTCACGCCAAAATCGCATTAAATTAAAAGCAGCTGTTCCGTTACAGCATGACAGGATCCTTATTGAATTCTCCAAATAAGGTGATCGCAAGGTTACACCTTCTGGAGTTGCGTAGTGCGTAGTTTCCATGGTAGCCAGACGCCTCACAGTTTCAGCCAATCAATATAATACACTGCGTCACCGAAGCCCGCGATTGGCCAGGCATGCCGCTGGAGTCACGTATAATATATTCACTGCAGTCAGACGAGACCCTCATGCGTCATTACCATAGAAGCTTTGTTTTAACTGTTAATGGGATGGTATGCAGTCACCACTTCATGCTGTGATCATCACTGGTGCTAATATTGGCATAAAGCATTTGCTGGATGGCTGCAGTGATCTAAATGCTTGTGTCTGATATCAATCTTGAAGGGTCCTAATGGTGCAACACATATACAGTTAGATCCGGAAATAATTTAGGGGTAATCTTGTGGAGTAGTCTGCAGTCATCCCAGTGTCAGATCCACTGACGTCACACCACAGCAGAGGATTCGTATTGCTAAAATTCTTTTAAACTTGGCATTTGTCCCTGTGTCCTAATCACTGTCTCTTGTTCAGCCTTACGCTTATTCAATTTACTGTGCAAAACATTTTTTTTTTTGCCATGCTTTAAGTGATTAGTTAGGTGCTATTGAGCACAGGATCTTGCAGTATTATCAGTCTGTACATATATGCCTAGTCACTTGTGAGGTTTTACTGTTGCTCTCACAGATTTGTGCACTATTGTTAATCTGTTTAGACAGTCTATATGCCTAGCTATTTTTTTTAGCACTATTGATGTTCATGTACCTATAGGATAGACTTATTGCTAATAAACCAAAATGGTTGGTCTGTCTATCAGTTCATTATTCCTCCTTATTCATTTGGTGAGATGTAGTAGGTTGAAGGTGTGTAAACTAGGGAAGTATACATAGACAGAGGATGAGACACGCACTCAATATCAATGGTAATAGAGGTCGGGTACTTAGCTGCCGGTGCGCTGGTCCTGGGGAGCTCCTGTAGTCCCAAGTGTTCCAGTACAAAGAAGAAGAAGCAGGCACATGGTCTTACTCAAAAGGAGGTTTAATATGCCATAAAGTCCAACGTTTTGGCAGTCAAATACTGCCTTTCTCAAGGTGAAGAGAAAGGCAGTATTTGACTGCCGAAACGTTGGACTTTATGGCATATTAAACCTCCTTTTGAGTAAGACCGTGTGCCTGCTTCTTCTTCTTTAAACTAGGGAAGTACCATAGGCTGTATTCAGTGGGAATGGGCATGATTAAGGGGCATTTGGCTCCAAAATGTCGCCCCCCTCCTGTAGTCCCAAATGTTCCAGTACAAAGAAGAAGAAGCAGGCACACGGTCTTACTCAAAAGGAGGTTTAATATGCCATAAAGTCCAACGTTTCGGCAGTCAAATACTGCCTTTCTCAAGGTGAAGAGAAAGGCAGTATTTGACTGCCGAAACGTTGGACTTTATGGCATATTAAACCTCCTTTTGAGTAAGACCGTGTGCCTGCTTCTTCTTCTTTAAACTAGGGAAGTACCATAGGCTGTATTCAGTGGGAACGGGCATGATTAAGGGGCATTTGGCTCCAAAATGTTGCCCCCCTACATTTTTAATCGCCTTAAACTTTGTGTATTGTACGTTGTTCAACTTCCTTTTGTTGTTTTTGTTTTGTGTTTCATCCCCCTTGTTCCCCTTCCTCCCCTCCTCTCCCTCTGTACTGTTTTCCTCCACAAGATGTACTCTCCAGACCCTATGCCAGGGCTGATTTTGTAGCTGCTATTACATTCAATACATTGATCCTCTTGTTCACAGATTTTGTCTTTATTCCTTTATTGTGTGCTGGGGACCCCTGTATATATTACTAATGTACAGAGAATGTGACCCAATGGCTAAAATCATCTAAAGGATCCCACAAATGTGGGAACTGTAAAGCCTGTGAATATAGTTCCAAAATAAAAGCTCATTTTTATTCACATACAACAAAAGAAAAATTCGATATGACTGATTTTATCAATTGTAATATGGATCACAATATTTATTTATTAGAAAGTCCCTTTGGGCTACAGTACATTGGACGGACTTCACGTCCTTTAAAAGTTACGTATATTAGAACATGTAGGGAATATAAAAAGAAAAATGCGAAATCATAGTGTACCGAAACATTTTTAATCATTTCATGGTAGTAACCCTAAGGGCGTTACCTTTAGAGGAATTGAAAGGGTTATTCCACACTGGAGAGGAGGGAATAAAATTACACGATTATCTCAAAGGGAAACTTTCTGGATCTACAGGATGAAAACAAAGAGCCCTAAATGCCTAAATGTGGATCTGGATATAGTAGCCTTCCTTCAATTTAAAAAAATTATATTTTTTTATATACATTTTTTATATATTTATAATATAAACCCTTTCATACACTTTTTGCCTACTTTTATATATTTTTATATTTATATTTCTACATTGCCTGCTTTTTAAACTTTTCAACCTTTTGAAGTTGACATATTTTTCATATAATATATGTATATGAATTTTTATTTTCATGTTTTCAACATTAGTTTATATTAACACATTTTTGGAATGTTTTATTAATTATGTACTCCTCTCCCTCTTTTTATCCACAAAGATCACCATCCTCCAAGATACCACTGTATTTATAGTTTTCAGATTGTTAGCTTTTAGATCAGTTGAGGCTGGAATCACAGTAGAAGTGGTGAAAGTTTTTATGGAAACTGTATAACTGTGTATGTTCTCTTGCTATGTATTTAGATAGCCTGTCAGAAATAGATTACATTTTCTTACTATCAACTTCATGTTTATTAATCTCCCTTGACCACTGTCTGTTTGGGATATGTGAGATGTACTCACATATCATAATATGACCTTCACTATTGTGCCATTATATTTCGTAATTTTAGACTGATTTTGCTCCCGTTTTTTGAGGGATATTCCGTCCAATCAGATGCTGAGTTAGTTACTATCCACCAATGAGATGCGAGTTTAGGATATTTAATGGAGAGAAGTCAGTAACCAATTACTTGGCTCCTGATGAAGCGGATTACGTGAAACGCGTAGTCAACGCGAGGAGCTTGAAGACACACTCCCTTTCTCATCAGCTGTTCTGGGAATCCTCCTGCATTCACTCGAGACGAGCGCCACGGACCGGAAGTGACATGACGGGAGAGAGTTCCAAGCAGAGGAGGGGGTGAGAGCCCAACAAGCTGCACTCGCTTTTATTGCATATGAATGGTCCAGGAAGGGAAAGAAATGCGGAGCACAACCGCGCAGGTAAGGGGTTAATCCAGGACTACAGCAGGTCTGTTGAAAATTTCTTTAATGGACATGCGACAACATGGTGCAGACAGGAAAAAATAGGTTCCTCTCACGCGTTTCACGCCTGGGATGGCGCTTTGTCAGAGAGTATACAGCATATGCATAATGTTCCCCTCTTATGGTTTGTTTCCTCCCAACCGGAAGTGACGTATCGGAGCATTCTCGTATAGTGATTGGCTAATACATAATGAGCATAGGCATGAGAGTAGCGTCATTAGTATGTTACGGATGGGAGAAATGGACAATTTAAGCTGTCACCATAAGGAAAGACATAAGCAAAACACAATAAACCGCAAACCTAAATCTAAGTGAGTGCGGAGACAGACAATGTGAAAACAAATAATTAAAAACAGTGAACTGTAGTATCGGAGTAATTGAGAACAAAAGATGCAAATCATTATTAAATAACAAAATAATGAAATATAATAAAAATAAATATATAAAGCAACAGATCTATATGTAAGCATATAATTGTGGTATTGAAGAAAAAATATATATAAAAGCATGATATGACAATAATAACAATACTTATTCATAGCAGCATGCAACAATTTGATCATTAGTTATGAATGTCTAAGATATAGTGTATATAAGCTAAAAAAGCAGTCTTAATGAACAAATATATTAATTAATGCTTTGGTAATCAATATATATAATAACCACAATGTGCTATAGAATTAATAATAGACTAAAAATATAACAGTCCAAAGTGTAATCATTATAGCAATGTGAAATGTCATCAAACAGTCTTTGGTGACAAAAAAAAGCAAAAAGGCAATGGGATTGAGAAAAAGGTGATTAATACAGCTTTTTTTTTATTTTATTTTTTTGTGGTGGTACCGTGTCCGCCGGAGGGGGAAAGCTGAGAACTCTCCCAGCGTTCCCAGATCCGGTGGGGCAGCGGCAACAGCACACAGTACTTACCCGGCATCTGGAAGCTCTTCTCCCTGTCTCTGCTTCCTGCTTCTGCTTCCGTCTTGCGAGAGCAAGCTCCCTTAAAGAGACAGTGTGTCTCTGTGTGTGTGTGTGTGTGTGTGTGTGTGTATTTGACTGTGTGAGACTGTGTGCAGTGTGCTGTGAGTGTGTGCAGTGTGCTGTGAGTGTGTGCAGTGTGCTGTGAGTATGTGCAGTGTGCTGTGAGTATGTGCAGTGTGCTGTGAATGTATGCAGTGTGCTGTGAGTGTGTGCTATGAGTGTATGCAGTGTGCTGTGTGTGTGTGTGTGTGCAGTGAGTGTGTGCAGTGTGCTGTGAATGTATGCAGTGTGCTGTGAGTGTGTGCTATGAGTGTATGCAGTGTGCTGTGTGTGTGTGTGTGCAGTGAGTGTGTGCAGTGTGCTGTGAGTGTATGCAGTGTGCTGTGAGTGTATGCAGTGTGCTGTGAGTGTGTGCTGAGTGTGTGCATTGTGCTGTGTGTGCAGTGTGCTGTGAGTGTATGCAGTGTGCTGTGAATGTATGCAGTGTGCAGTGAGTGTGTGCAGTGTGTGTGCAAAAAAAAAAAAACTTAAAAAAAAAAAACTTTAAAAAAAAAATTCGGGGTCCACGCTCAAATCGCGTTATAAGCGGATCCGCGTTATAGCAGATCGCGCTATAACGGGGTTGAGCTGTACTAACAAAGTCCAAACAGAGAGAAGAGATATTAACCCAATAAATGTTTCAATTCCCAGTCAGTGTTTATACCCCCGGGTGTCAAAGACCCGAAGGTATAAATCCAAAACATTTCTTTTTGATTGAGAATGGCCTCTCTATTGCCCCCCTCGCATGTTTTGGAATGTGCTCCAATGCACTGAATGTAAAAGTACTCATTGATCCCTGTGTACATGTGGAAAAATGTTTGGAGACTGAAAGTCTATCATCTTTTTTCTTTATTGATCTAAGATGTTCAGATATACGCATTTTTAAAGGTCGAATAGTTCTGCTAATATAGATTCTTCCACACGGACAATTTAACTTATAGATGAAATAGTTTGTAGCACACGTTATGAAATGCTTAATTTTATATATTTGTCCCGTATGTTTACATTCAATCTTAGATAGTGGGGCCGCATATTTACAGTAGTTACAGTTACCACATTTAGGGAAACCTTTGGGTAAGCTCTGTTTCTGCTGTGTATTATGGGAAGAGAATTTAAAGGCTTGGAGAAAGATGATGACCAATTGTTCTCGTTTTTATATACAAATTTAGGATAGATCTGCATCATGTTTCTTAAGTCTTCATCCTTCCAATGTTTTTCTATGATAGCTTTTATTTGATTGGCTTGATTACTATAGGTAGTGATAAATAGCGGGACATCTTCATTACTTTTATTATTGTCACCACTGATAGAATTCCATCATTTTGATTTCTTAGTGTTGATCTTTGCTATTAATTCTGAGCGACTTGTCTCTAAGGCTCGCATATAAGCTGCATGTATGTCTCGCTCAGAGTAGCCTCTATCCCTAAACCTGATGTTCAATACCTCAGACTGTTTGGCGAACATCTCATCCGTAGAGCATATTCGCCTCCGTCTGAGGTAGTGTCCAACAGGTATGCCACGTAACAGTGGTCTGGGATGACCACTGTTAGCTCTTATTGCATGCCTGTATTTTATGTTTAAATTGTAAGTGCTATTCCACCAGTTTTTTAGATAAAGACTTTCTCTTAAATATATTGGTGTGCACTATTATCTGATTTCTCTCCACATCCCACGACATATGACCCCTGCATACCCTGAGGGATATCCCCACATTGAAGGAAGACCCATCCACTGAGAAAATAACATAATTGCCACTGTTTTGGAGAGGCTTTTATTGATTTGGAAGAATGTGAGTTTAACATCTAAAGACCCCTCCAATCCTTAAATTCCACTGTGTTTATACGTTATCACCAGTGTTCGACAAATCCATTCACCTACAGGCCCGTGGGGACTGGATTTGACCCAGTGGCGATCTCCTCATGGCCGCCCAAGCATGGCGGGATTGGGGGCGGGACTAGGTGGCGAGTAGATTTTTTGGTTCGTTGAGTAGATTTTTGGGTGATTTGTCAACCACTGGTTATCACACTATATTATTTATTTATTTTACACATATTATCCACGTATTGTGCTCCCCTATCGTTCATCAACGTTATTCATCAATTGTCACATGGTATACTGTGATTAAGCAGTGAACATGTCATTTGTTTCTTTCTATATACTTTATTGCATGGATACCCTAGAGCTTCTGCTTGATTCCTTGGTGACTTAAGATACAGAATTAGTGGACTCACTCAATGACAGCCTTTTGGTCCTTTTGAACTTATTTATTTGAGCTGAAATCTGCACTGGGAAGTGGTAGTGGTTGCAAATCAGATGCAATGATGCTATGATGGGTAATACATTCACAAACAACACCACAGTAAAAAGTACAGCAAAAACAAAGCTCTCCGATCAAGGTGTATAATATATGATATGTATAATATAGGATAGCTAGCGTTAATATTTTGATTCAGAAATCACTTCCCAGCCTAATGTTAGTGATGTCATCAGGACACTTTCCTGTAATGTTTGACAAATGTTTAAATGATGTAAAAAGGGATACAGTATAAATACAGCTAGTATTTAGAAACACTGCGAAAGCCTGTACTTAAGGGTGGAGATGGGCAAACTTGTCAAAATCCCATCCACAGTTTGTTTTACCATTATCTGATCCGCACAAAAAAATCCAACAGGTGGATTGGGCAATAAAAAAAAATTCAGGTGGATACATTTTAATCCGCCATTGGATTCATTCTGCATACATTTTGTGAACTTCACCTTCGGATGAGGGAGGCAGGGAGGTGGCAATGGTTGGGTGGGAGGGGGCTGTTTAATATAGTCCCAAGTATTATATATCCATCAACTCTTTCCACCCCCCCTTCCAAACAATATGTGGAAAGACAACTGTGCTAAAAAAGGAGCACAACTGACAGATCTGGAAAGTATATTTAAGAGACTCATACCCATGTCACTGAACACCAGAACTTAACCCAGGGATCAAGGCATCAGACAGGACAAAGCAGCTCAATAATTAATTTTTATTCCAGTCGGAGTTAGCAAGCACAGCACAGCACAAAAACATGAATCAGAGCTCATTAAACTCCATTAAGAAAGGGGCATATGGGGGAACCCTAACTGGCTAGGTGCTGAGCACCACATTGAAGGCTTACTCAAGATTTGCATTCACACTCCATAGGGGTAGGGACCGTCCAGACATCTCTGGTGCAATTCTTGGATGAGCACTTTCAAATCTGACTCTTAAAAGTTCTGCTCTCCGCTTCTGACACAGCCACAGTCCCAGAGAAAAACAATTCCCACTGGCAAGGCTCTTGAACTCGTTTTTGGGTCTCTCCGGCAATGACCTCAGAGCAAACCGCTTAGATCACCTGCACATCAGGATCCAGATGAACTGTAGAGCGATGATCAGGTTCCCCTTATCTAGCTTCCCTGCCAACATTAGGGTTGCCATGTGGCTTCTCCAAAAATACTGAACACAATGGTGAAAAATAAATGCAGCTTCAACCCTTCGTGTAGATTGTTTCTTCTTCAATCCAAAAGTTGTCAGGTAGCCGGATACTGGGGAGCGCAGATATACATAAAAGAGAACAAACACAAGCAAAATAGTGCAAATATGTCTGTCTGTTTAAGTGGTGGATAGTTCAGATCAATATGTCCCAATGAGATTTGTACTTACAAATTTCTCAGAGGGTTCGTGTATATAAAGGTTTCTTTGTTAGCTCGTAATTGACATCCAAATCATACATAGATGTATGTGGTGGGACCTTGGAGGTACCCACCACAGAAACATTGCTGGATCAGCGGATCCTGTGCAGTTACCAATCAGCGCACCCGGGGGCTAGAGCACACAGCAGGTACCTATATCTTTAAGTGCACCAACAAAGTACACACACCATAGTGGCAGTTCTGACCACACACAAGGGTGGTGTTGGTATTCTCGTGGACATCAGGGTGGTTGGGTGCCCAAGGGCCTTCAGATATTGTGAACACGGTGTGGGTTACACGGTGGTGGGATAAGGCCCTGCAAGGCTGAAGGAGTAGCTGTAACCAGTAGTATTATTATTCTCTCATCACTGCATATTTACATGTTCTCAAGTAAAGGTTATTGTTATATATTGTGTGTGGATATCAGTATTGTGGTTCCTGTGAGGGGCTCCTCCCACTACATGGGATCCCTCCAGGGTGGAGGCAGTGTACCAAGGTTGTATTGTTCTATCATCCCGGGCTCCCCAAAATGGACGTTTGGGATCTCTGTGAGCCAACAGGTAAAGTCAGCACCCGTAGACTCTTTACCCTAGGGGGAAAGAGGGCTACATTCGGAGGCACTGCTGAGATCTCAGACCTGGGGTACCCAATAACTGTAAGCTCACCAGAATCATGTTGACCCCTTCAAATCATGAGGTCCATGCTTGGGCCTTCAAGGTCAGAGAACCGTCCAGTTACGTATTGGCAGTAGGGAACGTCCCAGCTCTAGTGGTGGAGAGTGAAATCTGGGACTCTCTAAAGAAGATTCTGGGTCTAGACAAAATGTGGGTACGGGGCTGAGAGTTTGACACCACCTTTCATTGGAGTACCATAATATTGACAGTGGGTCAGGACATATGCCGGGAAACTGCCCCTCTGACTTTACAAGTCCCGGAGGACCCACTAGAAGGCTAACCCCTTATATACTCAGACTTACCCGAAATCAGAGAGATGGTTACCTCAGTGCACTCTACACAGACCAAACCGGTCCCAGACGAGCCTTCCGCCAGTAACTGGCAACCTACTGCTCCGGTGTCCAGTACTCCCAAAACAGTAGACCCCTGTAATGAATCCGTTCCTGGGTTTTGCTGGAGCTCACTCTTGCAGAGTTGGTGAGCTTTCAGACAGACTTCTCCTTCGATTTGCAAGCACTATTACCTGTGCTTGCAATCACTGCAGCTCTGTTTCTCTGCTCTGTCACTGGAGGAATTCCCACACACCCTTGTCTATGGATTGGCTCCCTGTCCTTCTTATACTGGGTTTTCCCAGTTCCTCATTGCTGAGCATAAACCAAGATTCACTTGGATGTAACTACGTTTGCCACAAGCTACACTGCCTTAGCCTTGCCTTGTTCCTGAGACATGTAATGAAGCACTAGATTCCCAGTGCCAGCCTTACCCTGTTCCTGTGAACTGCTTCATTCACCCCAGGCAGAGGTCCGCTTCCTGGTTCCTGTGCTGAAGCGCTGGATCCCCAGTGCCAGCCTTGTCTTGTTCCCGTGACCTGCATTCTCCCTTTGCAGAGACCTTATCATGGGCCGCTCCCGCTCCTCACGCAGAGGCCATTCCCATGCTTCAGCTGCTACGCTGAAGTGGTGTGCTCCTGACTTGCTGTTGCCGAACTCCAGCCTGGACATCGACTACCCTACCGTCTCCAACCCTAACCCTGGCGTGTCAATGGATTACCCTGGCCTCTCCAACCCTGCTATGATTGACTACGGACTGCGCAATCCTGAACCGGCTTCATGGTCTAAGGTCGGTGTATTCACATCCCCACCTCAGCCCCGCGGTCCGGTGCCGGTTTGTGGTGAGCACGTCCGTTACAACCCCCTTTTCTCCCCGAGTCACCTTTACCCCAAGTGCTCTCAAAGGGGCTAACAGCTGGGCCTAAAGTCTGCCCTCTACACCTGCCCCCATCTCTGGGCCAAGCCCAAGGCCTATCAGTGACAGTCGCTTATCAAGTAGTGGGTCCGCAATGGGGTGACCCTGCCGCAATTAGTGGAGGCACTGACCATGTCATCCCAGTCACAAAATTACCGAAAGCTCAAAGCCTTCTCTGTGGTCCTTCCCACGCCCCTCAGAGAAGAAGGGATAGACTCCTTTAAAGAACATACGCTAAAAGTGCTGGAAGAATGGCTCTGCACTGATGCAGTAAACAGGCAGCGCATCATGGAATGCTTTAGGCCGCCAGCTTCTACAATCGTAGGAATCCACTGGGATCAATACCCAGACCTGATGCCTCAGATGTTAGTGGATTTCCTGATGGAAGCATACGGGTTAGCTGAAGATGAAGGAGCGATCTGGGCTTTGTACTATGCCCTCTACCAAAAAGAGGGAGAAGAGTTGTCGGCATTCATTCACCGCATTCAATTGGTCCTAGGGACCCTACTCAATTGCAAGTTGATTGCCGCCTCCGAGATGGATGAGGCCATTCATAAACAGTATTTACGAGGCTCAAGCCCGAATCAATCCATAGCCAATATGATTTGCTGCAACATTATGCAAGGGAGCCCACCCACATTCACAGGATTATTGCGACAAGTGAAAGTGCACGAAGCCCATAATCTGTTACACTCCCACCAGAAACCGAAGGGGGCATCTACACCAAAAAGCAAGGGCTCGGGAGGCGCATGCACGACGGCAAAGAGCATGGACGCATAGGCTAAGTGCTCCGTGCCTCGCTCTATAATATCAAAGCACAAAACCCACAAAACGGAGAATAAATAAGCAATAAACACTCTCGTGGGGAAACTACATATACAGGATGTCACGGAGAAGAGCAAAACCGACAGAAAAGAAGGGGCTGCCTGAATACTTCGGGAGAGCCAGGCTGAGCGGCACGGGAGCAGAAATGGCGCCCATTTCAAATGCCGGCTCAGAGACAGAGCCAGATGGAGAAGAGGAAGAACCGGACAGCCAACACAGATGCCAGTTCGGCAGTGTGACTTCACAAGACTGTACAAAGACCTGAGAACTCTGCTGCAAGCAGAGATAAAGGAATTAAAGAGAGAAGTGACAGGCCTAGGAGAGAGAACAGGAGCCCTAGAAACGAAAATGGGTTCAGTCTATTAAGACTATTAAAAGGCAGGACAAAAAGACAGCAGACCTGCAAGAGCAATTAAATGACCTGCGAGAAAGACAAGAAGATGCTGAAAACCGGGACAGGCGAAACAATATACGGATTAGAGGAGTGCCAGAGTGTCCTGGATTGTGATGAATATATAACCCGGTGGCTGGAGAACATGCTCCCTGATACACCGAAAAATTACCTAGCAATGGACAGATGCCACAGAGCCTTAAGAGCTACGCCGCTCCAATTGGAGCAGCCACGAGACATTGTGGTAAGAATGCACCATTACCGGACAAAAGAGGCAGTGCTGCAAAAAACAAGACCAATGCCCACGGTGCAATTTGAGGGAGTACGATTGCTAATATTCCAAGACCTGGCTCCAGCCATGTTAGCAAAGAGATGCAGCCTGTTACCAATAACCAAAGAACTAAGAGAGAACGGAGTCAGGTACAGGTGGACTTTTCCCTTTGGACTCCTGGTGACCCGAGGTGGGCAGTCGGCCACCATGAGGGAGCTGGAAGAAGGACCCTCCTTCTTGCACAAATTGGGTTGGGAGATGCCCCCGCTAGTGCGGGTCCCGTGGAGACAGGCCCAGACCCCACATGGTCACAAAGCTCCAAATCACAACTTGATAAAAATTGATTAAAAGTGTGGAAATAAAGAACCAAAGTTAAAAGTTACAGCAACACCAAGTTTCCTCTGTTATACTGTTAAGAAAAAGTTCCAAAAGTCCTACGAGTTCCAAGTTGAATGCCATATATCACAAAGTTGACGAAAGATGATGATCAGGACAGAGCCAGCAACCTTAAGCTGATGGGAAAGAAAATAACGAATTCCAGCCCTGGTACCAATGATCCCCCTTACCTTATCTAGAAAGCATGGTCAGACGAGGAAGATGGCGGCGGCATGGAGTCCCTCTGGAACCAAGATGAAACGCAGGAGCCGGAAGGTACAGGGTGGTGGGAAACTGGAGCAAGTGCGCAAACCTCCGACTCGGTGAGAAGCAAGATCCAAAATGGCGGCGGACCAGAAGGACGTCATCACCCGGAGGCGGTACAGAGGGCGCCATCTTGGAGGTGGCAAAATCAACGCAAGAGGGTACGGATGACGTCAGGAACAGTCGACACGGCAGACAGAGGCCCCTGAAGGTGTCCCAGCAGCGCCGGACGCAGTGCAGACTGTGGGAAATAGCTATAAGACCCAGCAGGAAAGGGGAAGAGAAAAGAAAACGAAGGAGGGTTGGACGGGAGTAAGGGAAAAAACAGATATTAGACAGGACGCAGCTCAGGAGAGACGGTAGGAAGAAGAAAGCACAAGAAGGGCCAAAGTATGAAGGAATTAAGGAAGTGGATTAGACACTCGGCTGGGGAGGAGTGAGGCAGTGATGTAAAGACAGATGGAACCAGATAAGTAGGGGAGATAGGGAAGTGATGACAAGAGGCAAGAAGGAAAGCAGAGACGGTAGAGGGAGGTAAAGGCATGTTGAGGAGGCAGGTAACAGGAGCAAGTAGAGGTTAGGGAAAAGGAAGTACACTGGCGACACACTTTATTGAAGTGTGGCCAGTTCCGCAAGCCGGGAGATTTCCCGGCTTGCAAGTGGCATCCCCTCGGCGTGCCGCGCGTCACCGATGCGCGGTCACGCATCATCGGGTGCCTGCGCCCCCTGCACGCGCGTCCAGGGCTCCCCGAGGGAGCCCTGGTGTCCCGCGATGTGGGGGACGGCGGCAGGGGGTTCCGGGGGACCCGGCGGACCCGGAGAGGAGAGGGGGAAGCCGCGATCGGCGGGCCTCTCCTCCGCTGCTTCGGCGCGCGCCCGGCACCCTCCGGCGCGCGCCAGGTAACTGCTGCGGCCGAGAACGGGCAAATGCTCGAATAAACTCGGCCGCAGCAGTAATAGGTAGGTTAGCAGGCAGGGTAGGAAGAAAGGAGGAGGGATGAGGAAGGGATAGGGAGGGGGACCAGGTCGTAGAGAAGTTGGAAGGGATTATAATAGGTAGAAAAGAAGGAGAAAAGATGAACTAGGGAAGTGGAAGTGACAGGAGGAGAGAGTAAGAGGTAGACAGACAGATGGAACAAGATAAGTAGAGGAGATAAGGAAGTGTTGGAATGAGACAAGGAAGGAAAAGGAGATGGTATAAGAAAGTGGAGGCAGGTTGAGGAGGCAGAAAGCAAGGGTAAGTAGGAGATTGGGGAAAATGAAGTGATAGATAGAATAGCAGTAGGGTAGGAAGAAGGGGGAAGAGAGAAGAGGAAGAGAAGTGGAGAGGTATCAGGATGCAGTAAATGGAAGGAGATCAAGACGGGCAGAGAGAGAAGGATGAGGACAGGGTTCTCAGGAGTTACATAGAAAGATAGCGGGAAGGAAGGGGATACAAAAGAGAGGAAAGATACAGAAGAGCGCGGGGAAATAACAGATACCTAGTAAGCAACAAGCACGCGAGGGGGAGTGGGGAGAGGGGTAAAGTAACAGGGTAATGACGATGTGGCATAAGGCAAAAATACGCAGGAGAAGGAACTCAAGTTATCTCAGCATAGTATAGATGGTTTTTGGTTTATAAGTTTATCTGAAGAGCGGGGCAGGAGTAGAGGGGGGGGGGGACCTGCTCCAAAGTTCGTATGAGCCGAAGGCTGGGGATGGAGAGAAGAGCTCTTCATTTCCCTGGCAAAGTCATTTGGGCCAACACATGTGGAAAGGATTCAGTCCACTCCAAGATGAACGTGCAAGGCCAGCAAGGTTGGAGAAAGCCCAAAGGCGGTGGACTCGGGCCAGAAAGGTGGCAGAAAGGCGCCGAGAACTGTCAATTTCTGTAGTATGTTGTTTTGTGTGGAAATGTCCCCAGATTTCCCCGTATGTGTGCCCCCTCCCTCTGTTCCCACAGGTGGGCGTAAAAAGAAGAAGGAAAAAGTGGCAGACATCGGTTCCAGAGATGGAGAGATCTACAAGAAAGTTACCAGAACACAGCAGAGCAAAAAACATAGGATCAAAAATGAGTAAGGACATAGTATTAATTTCACATAATGTCAAGGGGTTCAACAGCCCAGCGAAAAGAAGGGTAGCTTTAAAAGATGACAAACATAAGGGAGCAGAAATGTTGTTTCTGCAAGAAACACACTTTAAGGAATAATAACCCCAAATTTTTAGACAAAGATTTTAGGTTGAGTTTTTTAGCTTCGGCACAGGTCAAAAAAAGGGGGGTAGCCATTCTGATACATAATAGAATACCATTACTAGCGGACAGAACATATACTGACAAAGAGGGTAGGTATATTATAGTGACAGGTACCATACGACACCACCCCATCACGCTTGCAGCAATATACGCCCCATGCGAGCAGGCAGCAGACTTCTTCAACTGATTCTTTATCAAGTTACGCAAAGTAGCAAAAGGGAACGTCATACTAGCAGGAGACCTGAATAGGGCACTTAACACTGACTTGGACAGATGTACTAAAATTAACAAGGCCCACAGACAGGACTTACTAACAATATCAAAATGTCTAAAGGAATGCCAACTATTGGACATATAGCGGGAACAACATCAGGGCGTGAAGGAATACACTTTCTTCTCACATCCCCATAACAGATACAGCAGAATAGATTACTTCCTTGTATCAAATAGAATGGTCCCAGGGGTCTCTCGTACCGAGATACATGATATTTCATGGTCTGACCATGCATCCATAGAGCTGCGATGCACATTAATACCCCTAGACAGACCTAGAGCGAACTGGAAGCTGAATGAGATTTTGCTAAAAATATCAGATTTGGAACGGGAAATAGGGGAAAAAATTAAGGAATATTTCATGGAGAATGAGGGGAGTGTGGCGACACACACCACACTGTGGGAAGATCATAAAGCTACCCTCAGGGGGATTTTAATGAATCTGGCCGCCAAACGAAAGAGGGAAAGAGAGAGAAAAATTAAAGAGTTGGAAAAAAAGTTAGCGGATCTCTCATCCCTCCACAAAACGAGCAAGCAGGAACATATTCTGAAACAGTTATTAGACACTAAAACAAAACTCAATCTCCTCCTCTCCTCCCAAGCTGAGAAGGAAATGGCATGGTCTAGACGTAAATTTTACGAAAAAGCAAACAAGCCAGAAACCTTACTTGCCAATAAGCTAAAAAACAAGCTTCCAAATTACCACATTCACGCTATCCGTACACGGAGTGGTGACCTAACGTCCACTCCTGGGAAAATAGTAGAGGAGTTTAAAGCCTACTACGAAAAACTGTATAATGGAGATAAGGTCAACCAGAACCCAAAAACGAAAGAGATGTTGAAAACATTTCTGAAATAGGCAAACTTATCCACCTTGAGCAGAGTTGAGAGAGAAGCGCTACAGGCAGACTTTACACTGGAAGAATTATCAGAGGTAATCAAGACATTAAAACCAGCCAAAGCACCAGGGCCGGATGGCTTCTCGAATTTATATTACAAAAAATAACTCAAATTACTAACTCCCCATATGTTAAAACTATTTAACGAGATTCTAGCGGAGGCCTCCTTCCCAACACAAATGCTACAAGCTTCAATTTCTTTGATCCATAAACCTGGAAAGGACCCGACAGACTGCAAGAGCTACCAGCCCATTTCACTGATTAATTCAGATATTAAAATTTACTCCAAACTCATAGCAAACAGGGTGGGTAGTGTTCTTCCCGGGTTAATCCACACGGATCAAGTGAGGTTTATCGGAGGTAGGCAAGCAGCAGACAACACCAGGAGAATAATTGATTTGGCTAAAAATAAAAATATACACTCCATGGTACTGAGTCTGGATGCTGAGAAAGCTTTCGATAGGATAGACTGGTCCTATCTAAAAGAAACCTTGGGAGAATTTGGTTTTGAAGGACGCCTATTGAGAGCCATCCTTGCGCTATACGAGGGCCCGACGGCAAGAGTGCGACATCAGGGCTTCCCCTCAGATCAATTTAATATACAAAGTGGAACACGCCAGGGTTGCCCGTTGTCCCCACTGGTGTTCGCCCTCTGTGTAGAGCCCCTAGCTGCACACATTAGACACAGCCCGGATATAACAGGAATTTCAATTGAAGATCAGATGCATAAAGTAGCTTTGTACGCGTATGATGTGATTTTAACATTATCAAAACCTCTCACATCTCTGCCCAGTGTTTTCGGGATCCTAGGCAAATTCAATCAAATTTCAGGATTTAAAATCAATCAGACCAAATCGGAAGCCCTCAATATAAATCTACCCAAAGAGGTGGAAAAATTGATAGATGTAAATTTTAACTTCAAATGGCAAGCCTCCGCTATCAAATATTTAGGGGTATACATCACAAGGGACTACAAAACATTATATAAAGCTAACTATCCCAGGCTGGTTAAGATGTTGGGGGAGGATCTCAGAACATGGATGAAGGGCAGCATCTCATGGATTGGGAGGATACATAGCGTGAAAATGAATCTCCTCCCAAGGATGTTATATCTATTCCAGAGTCTGCCAATACCTATAGTGAATGCGGACATCCTCTCCCTACAGTCACAAATCATGAAATTTATTTGGAATAAGAAAAACCCAAGAATTGCGAAGGGTATCTTAAAGAGACCCACCACGAAAGGGGGATTAGCGGTACCTTGCTTGTTGGCTTAGTACAAGGCGGCCCAATTATGCCAAATTATCCAGTGGCACACAGATCCGAGTTTAAGGAGATGGGTGAAACTGGAGCAAAAATGCTGTGCACCAGTATAACTACAGAACCTGATCTGGCTACCCAAAAAAGGGCAAATTAAAATGGACAAGCTGCTCCAGACCATAGCCAATTCCGTAGGGATATGGGAGGCCACTAAAACTAGCTGTAATCTCACTTCCAAAAACTCTTTAATGACACTGATAATCGGTAATCCAGATTTCGCTCCAGGGATGAATAGAAATAACTTGCAAATTTGGATACAGTCGGATATTACACGACTGAAAGATCTGGAGGAAAGAAAATTTATAAAAACATTTGAACAAATTAAGTCCACAAAGGATATACCAAATAAGGAATTCTTTAGATATCTCCAGATTCGAGACTTTTACAACAAAGCCCCAATCAGGCCAGCAAGAATGAATTTTGATCAGCTGTGTTCTAGAGGAACTGACACTAGGGGACTTACATCTAGAATGTACAAGGAGGTGATCTGTCCTGAGACCACTAACAATTTAAGACTCAGCTACATCAGACAGTGGGAATCAGACTTAGAGGAGACGTTAGAGGACGAGGAATGGGACAGGATCCTGCAAGCAGCAGCAAAAAGCTTGGTTTGCACCACATTAAAGGAGAACGCATATAAAGTCCTTATGCGGTGGTACTACACCCCATCTAGATTAGCTAAATTTGTTTGGTGATAAATGGACGCATGAATGTGAACGGGCCTTCCTGGGCCTGAAGAGGAGCCTGACATAAGTGCCAGTTCTTGCCTATGCTGACCCTGAACAGCCCTACGTCCTGCACGTAGATGCCAGTTTCAATGGGCTGGGTGCAGTCTTGCATCAGAAACACCCGGAGGGACTCCGGCCCGTGGCCTATGTCAGCCGCAGTCTGACTCCCAGTGAACAAAAATATCCCGTGCACAAGTTAGAATTTCTTGCTCTCAAATGGGCAGTCATGGATAAACTCCATGATTACCTCTACGGAGTCGCTTTTGAAGTAAGGACGGACAATAATCCACTCAATTACATCTTGACATCAGCCAAGATGGATGCTTCCGGTCACCGATTGCAGGCAGCATTTTCAAATTACAACTTCATCCTGAAGTATAAACTGGGCCCTCGAACATTGGAGCTGATGCCCTATCTCGAAGGCCAGGGCTAAGTGCCACTCCAGATGACGATCAATGGGAAGAGATTCCAGGGCCAGGGATGCGAGCTATGTGCTTTATGGCTGCCATTATCGATGACCAAGTGGCCTTTTCTGAGTTAAGAGTCGCGGATTCTATAGGGTGTCATTCCAAAGCTATTCCCATTACTGTGATCCCGGCAGAATGCACATCACCCCCGATAAGATCATATCATGGAAGGATATGGTCCAATATCAGATCCGGGACCCCATAGCCAGTGTCATCCGCCAAGCTATCCTGAAAAACCGGCCTTCCCTTCTGAAGCGTGTTCCTAGTGAGGTGGTCGCCATTCTTATGCGAGACGCTGACAAGTTTGAGATAGACACCGGGCTACTCTATAGGGTGGTGCGATACCACAACCACCAGGACAGACGACAACTGATTCTCCCCAGGAACCTGCAACATATGGTCCTGAAGGTACTACATGATGAGCAAGAACATCTCGGTGTAGATAAGACGTTCGGACTCATCCGGGACCGGTTCTTCTGGCCGAAGATGCGTGAAGCGGTGGAACGACATTCTCGACGATGCTCCAGTGCATTTAGTGCAAGACCCTCCCGACCCGAGCAGCGCCCATGGCCCATCTGAAGAGCTCAGACCCTATGGACTTAGTGTGCATGGACTTCCTGTGCATTGAGCAGCAAGGGTGTAGAGGACCACAGCAGCGTTTCTTGGCAGCATACCAACTAGTGGATCGCCAAAATGAGGGTAACTCCAAACAGGGAATAGTTTAAAAAAGATACTTTAATGGTCAGTACTTAAACAACAATGGTAGGGACGCACCTACGCATTTCGTCCGTAAAGGATTTCTCAAGGTGTAAAGAGAGGTCACTAGATGCATCCTTATATCCACAAACCTTTTCGCGCCAAAATCGCGGCATCCATGACGTCATCTCCATGCGACCGATAGTCACGTTGCTACTGTGACGCTAGCTAGACTACTAACTCACGCCCAGAATGGAGGGGATGCATACAGACGCCGCGATTGGCTGAAAGGGCAATAATATTGAATGTGAAAACTTTAATCAAAAAAAAACTTCAGCAAACACATATTTGTGCACAGAAAACTCATATAGACAAAGGCAATGGATATAGGATTAAGCCTGCCTCCCTGGGGAAAGAGGGGGACAGACCAAATCAATCAATAACCAAAGAAAAAATATATATATAAAATTAAAATATATACTTAGTATGGAAACCAAATTAGGAATAATCAAATTAAATTAATGCATATGCAATACTATACAATATTGGTAGTAGTTAATAATCCCAATTCCAGGCAACATACTAGGTATATAGGTAAGTATATCGAAGAATGCTAAGGGAACATGGAACTCTCATTCCCAATCTCAATATATTGTTGAAGCTAGAATCATACACTGAAAACAGTATGGATAAATCGAATATAATCTATAGATTAGTGTATAACTAGTAGTATACAAATAGTTCTTTGTACTGAACCCAGCAAACAATATAGCAGGTGCACAGAAATACTCATAATAAATTGTAACACAAGTAATTGGGAGAATCATTATTTTGACCCAAAAAGGACAAAACAGAAATATCTATAACAAAAAACCATAAAATATAATTAATCAAACAAAGTTGTTTTTAAATAAAGAAAGAAAAAAATAATAAAGATAAAGAGAAGGAAAAGTACTGAATATAGATATCTACATATAGTGAATAATATTAAAAGAGAATGTAATCTCCCTTATTGTCAAAAAATTAAAAAGAAGAAGAGAGAACAAGTAAATAAACCCTTGATGATACATACTTTTGTTTTGACATAAGCATATATAGTAGAGACATCATACCATAAATGTATAATCACTAGAAAGGAACAAAGATCCAAATCCATGTAGGGGAGACATCATTTTCTGATTATACATAATCATTAAGAATATAGGATATAAGTATCATTCTCTTCAAATATGGAAGATGAATTAATCAGATTGATCATGAGCACCTCAGACTCACACATATATTATTGAACTGAAAAAAACAGCTATAGAAAATGTGTGAGATCCCAGTCAATGTTCATACCGTGAGGCACCCTGGTCCTTAATGTGAAGATCCAGAATGCCTCACGGCGATCCAACTGTAGGGTTCTGTCACCCCCTCGGATTGAGGGAGTAACTATTTCAATACCTTGAAAAGAAAAGTTAGTAGAACCCCCTCTATTACAGCATGAAAAGTGTTTGGAGACAGGGTGACTGAGATCTCCTTTACATATGAGCCTGAAGTGCTCCATCATCCTGATTTTGAGACATCTGGTCATACGGCCTACGTACTGGCATCCGCACCCACACGTAATCAGATAAACAACAAAGGTTGAATTACAGTTGATAAACATCCTATTGTTATGAATCGTTCTGTTCACAGTAGATGTAAAAGTGTTACCTTGTTTCATCTTTGGACATATTTTGCATTTGTTACATTTGAATGTCCCTTTTGGGAGGTTTGGGTGTTTAACTATGGCTTTGTTAAAGAGGCTTGGTGAGAGGGTATTGGCTAGAGTTCTAGCTTTTTTAAAGACTACTCTTGGACCTGATGAGACTATTGGTCTTAAAACAGGGTCTAGACATAGAACAGACCAATGTTTTTTCAGAATATTCTTTATCTGTTCTCCCTGTTTACTGTAGGGGGTGATAAAAAGTGGACACTCATCCAGAGTGGGTTTTCTTGGGGACCGCCTCAGCAGGTCTCTCCTGTCCATGGCTGAGACCTCCCTAATTGTTTTGACCAGGTCAAGGTGATTGTAGCCCCGCTTAATAAAGCGGTCATATAAATCTTTGACCTGGATATCAAAGGACTCATTAGTGGTACAATTGCGTCGGAGTCGTATTAGTTGGCCCTTTGGTATACTTATTAATAAAGGGTAAATAAACCGCTCATCCGTGTGTGTTATATTTGTACTTATATGCGATATGTAACAGGTGCTCTAAGGGAAAAAGGAATGTATTTCAGAGTAGATCCCAAAAGGATCAAAAAAGGCTCCCTCATATATCGAGCACTCAATGTTAGGGTACAATAGTAAGACTTACAATAGTCTATCGGTATCAATACCTTTTAGTGGGACAAAATATGGCCCTTCTCAACTGGATAAGCTCAGAAAAAATAATAAAATTTTATTAGGTAATTACAATTGATCAGGATTAAAAACACATATAAAGCATTCAAACATTAAAAAAAACCCATACTGAAGTGGTTAGGTGAGCTAGCGATGAATCAATTTGGTATATTAGTGTAATTGCTCACCACAGACGTCTAATTAGCGAATATAACTGTTAGTGGACAAGCAGGTAAGTATTATCCTTCAAACTTATATGATGGAGGGAGGGGTATCAGAGGTGTAGTCTGTATAACTTTGTTATCAGGTATTAGCATATGTTTAACAGTGGTATGTAAGTTATCCCCCGCCCTAGGGTACAATGCACCATATATACTGAGTTTGGCTTCAGAGGGACAAAAAAGATGAGGGATAAATGCTTTAGTCACTCATATAGTATTTCTGTTTTCCCTAAGAGGTCTGTGCGGTCTCGCCGCAAATTGTGCTGGCTCAGTACTGTGTCAAATGACACTATATGTTTCAAAATTAGCGGCTTGGGATACACAGTGTATCCTATATATTGACTCTAGGATACAGTCACCACATAGATAACATAGGTATATGCGAGGGGGCTCCGTATGCGAGGAGACCAATACAATAATATTGCAGATTCTTAAATCTCCTATATAATGTTAAATGGTAAGCAGGACGCCCCCATCGCGGGCAAAACCACCTTAATCACGCATATAATTCGCTGAGTATCCTGTCTCAATACAAGCCTGTCTTCCAAACACTGCTGTCTCTGCTCGCAGACGCTGCCACTTCCGATGACGTCACATGTGACGTCACCACGTCCCGACGATCGTTTCGCGTAGACTGACACGCTTCTTCAAGGGGAGGAGTGTATTCCCTTGCTATACCGGTGAGTATTTATAGGGAGAAATATCCCGCCCCTCTAGGTCATGGGGGCGTGGTTACTGCCCGAGATCCAATCGGGTCAGGGGGAGTATACTTCACCATTGTGCGAAGTGTCTATGCGCTGTAGTATTAACCTCTTGTAGGGCTTGGTGGCAATAGTATTTCTGTTAGCTGTGGAGTGTATAAGTTTATTGCTGAAAATTGGGACTATAACTTGTTAGTGTATGTCCAAAATGAACATCCAATCATCACATGTTATAATTAATGGGTAAATCGAAAGATGTAATTGACTGATGAAATGCATGTATATAGAAAATGAATAAAAATAATTAATAAAGGATTGAATAAGTGAGTAAATAAATGAATAAATAAATGAATAAATATATATATATCAATTGGTCTGGTGTCCAGTTTATTGAGTGATCTATATGTGTGTTGGCAAATGTGGGGTGAAAGTTGATTTGTGTAGGATTGATAGCTATCATAGAGACCTGCCCCTATTGGTCAATACAGGTCAACAGTACTTAAGGTATATTTAACTGTATTTATATCAGGATAGACTTCCTGTCTAGTGAATAAACAAATGATATATAAGATGTGTAGGAGTGATATCTCATAGAGACCTGCCCATATTGGTCAATACAGGTCAAAATTACTTAAGGTATATTTAACTAAAAAGTATTCTGATATAACATATCAATGCTTCAAATACTGTGAATGTTAATGTGACTTGAAAGATAAGTGTCGTGTGAGGGGGGTGGTGGGTGGTGGTGGGTATGAAAGATTAGTGTCGTGTGAGGGGGGTGGTGAGTGGTGGTGGGTATGAGGGTTATGGGGTATATTTAGGTATACCACTCTCGAGTGTGATGAATATGCTTTAGTTATAGACCGTATCTATACTTTCAAAGTAGTGAGTATTCCATCAGTCAATAAATGTATACATCTATAGTATCGGACCCATATAGGACACTGTGTATCCTCTTACGGTGTATCAGAAATACTATTCTAAATAAAAGGGGAATATATGAAGCCCTCATTTAGACCGAGGGGTGAGAGGGTCTGGAGTTGGTAGATCCAACGACATTCTTTCTGAAGTAGTCGTTTGTCCCAATCACCCCCTCTGGGGTCCCTGGGTACATATTCAATGCCACAAAAGTGCATGACTCTCGAGTCCCCTTTGTGGTGTTCAATTATATGCCTAGCTACCGGTGTGTCTGTGGAGTTCAGTACATTTCCTATGTGTTCCAAGATTCTGGTCTTTAGAGGTCTGTGTGTTTTTCCAACGTATTTGAGGCCACAGTCGCAGTTCATCAAATATATTGTACCTACAGTGAGACAATTGATGAAGTCTTTTATCTGAAAAGTGTTGGAATTGGATGAGTCAAAGAACTGTTTAGTCACTGGCATATTGCTACACTGGCGACACACTTTATTCGAGCTTGGCTAGTTCCACGAATTCGGGTATACCCGGGTGTATTGAGGTTTGTGACTGTTTTCTGCCCGAGTGCATTGAGTTATTTTCCAAGCAGGGATTGAAGCATTTTATTCCCGCTGGCTGCAATACTGCACAGTATATATATATAAACTGCATTACAATTCATGAATTTATGCCATCTGGTAGACACGCGAAGCATTGCAGCCTATTAAATCCTAATCATTATCATTTAACAGATCAGCCGCCCATCAGCCAGGCATGAACCCAGGCTGGGAAGGCAAATGCAACGGGGCTTGTCAGAGGTTAGGAGTGGCGCATTCCAGGTATCTGCCAGGTACATACCGGGTATTTGCTCAAATAAAGTGTGTCGGTGCAGTACATGCTTTGCACCTCGAGCATGGGTATGATCCACAAGGTTTTGTGCCTAATCAAGTTTTCTTATAAGTTTGTTTGAAGTGGCTATGCACTAGTCTATCTTTCATGTTCGGACTACGTCTGTAGCCTATGCTAGGGTATTCTTTGAGGATTTTCTGCAAATCTGTATCCTCTCTGAGGATATGCCAGTGTGTATTGTGAATATTTTTGACCTCCCGCCATTGACTGTTGTATGTTGAGATGAATCGAATGGTTTCATCTTTCGATTCTCTTTTCTTATTTATCAACAGTTTTGATCTTGGTTCTGTCAGAGCCCTGTGATACGCTTTTTTTTATTATTTTGTTACTGTATCCTCTCATTTTGAATCTTAGAGACATTTCCTTAGATTGTTTGGTAAACTCAGATGTGGTGGAACAGTTTCTTCGTAATCTCAAAAAATTACCTATTGGAATATTATTGGTGATATGTTGGGGATGGTGGCTGTTAGCCATTAGAAGGCTGTTGGTGGCTGTGGGTTTCCTGAAGATTGTGGTTTCTAGATACCCATCAGTAGATCTAGAGATATAGAGATCTAAAAATTATATTCTCTGTCTGTCCACATGTGATGTCAATTTCAAGTTGTGAGAGTTTAGATTCAGTGTATTAATGAATTCATTCTTCTGTTCCTTTCCAGATAAGAAAAATGTCATCTATGTATCTGACCCACAATTCCACACATTCAGTATAGCGTTCTTGTGTTTCTATGAAGACCACTGTTTCCTCCCACCAGCCTAGGTATAAATTGGCATAGGTGGGAGCACATGTGGTCCCCATAGCTGTTCCTTGTATCTGATGATACATGATGTATATGAGGGCTTCATATATTCCCCTTTTATTTAGAATAGTATTTCTGATACACCGTAAGAGGATACACAGTGTCCTATATGGGTCCGATACTATAGATGTATACATTTATTGACTGATGGAATACTCACTACTTTGAAAGTATAGATACGGTCTATAACTAAAGCATATTCATCACACTCGAGAGTGGTATACCTAAATATACCCCATAACCCTCATACCCACCACCACTCACCACCCCCCTCACACGACACTAATCTTTCATACCCACCACCACCCACCACCCCCCTCACACGACTCTTATCTTTCAAGTCACATTAACATTCACAGTATTTGAAGCATTGATATGTTATATCAGAATACTTTTTAGTTAAATATACCTTAAGTAATTTTGACCTGTATTGACCAATATGGGCAGGTCTCTATGAGATATCACTCCTACACATCTTATATATCATTTGTTTATTCACTAGACAGGAAGTCTATCCTGATATAAATACAGTTAAATATACCTTAAGTACTGTTGACCTGTATTGACCAATAGGGGCAGGTCTCTAAGATAGCTGTCAATCTTACACAAATCAACTTTCACCCCACATTTGCCAACACACATATAGATCACTCAATAAACTGGACACCAGACCAATTGATATATATATATTTATTCATTTATTTATTCATTTATTTACTCACTTATTCAATCCTTTATTAATTATTTTTATTCATTTTCTATATACATGCATTTCATCAGTCAATTACATCTTTCGATTTACCCATTAATTATAACATGTGATGATTGGATGTTCATTTTGGACATACACTAACAAGTTATAGTCCCAATTTTCAGCGATAAACTTATACACTCCACAGCTAACAGAAATACTATTGCCACCAAGCCCTACAAGAGGTTAATACTACAGCGCATAGACACTTCGCACAATGGTGAAGTATACTCCCCCTGACCCGATTGGATCTCGGGCAGAAACCACGCCCCCATGACCTAGAGGGGCGGGATATTTCTCCCTATACATACTCACCGGTATAGCAAGGGAATACACTCCTCCCCTTGAAGAAGCGTGTCAGTCTACGCGAAACGATCGTCGGGACGTGGTGACGTCACATGTGACGTCATCGGAAGTGGCAGCGTCTGCGAGCAGAGACAGCAGTGTTTGGAAGACAGGCTTGTATTGAGACAGGATACTCAGCGAATTATATGCGTGATTAAGGTGGTTTTGCCCGCGATGGGGGCGTCCTGCTTACCATTTAACATTATATAGGAGATTTAAGAATCTGCAATATTATTGTATTGGTCTCCTCGCATACGGAGCCCCCTCGCATATACCTATGTTATCTATGTGGTGACTGTATCCTAGAGTCAATATATAGGATACACTGTGTATCCCAAGCCGCTAATTTTGAAACATATAGTGTCATTTGACACAGTACTGAGCCAGCACAATTTGCGGCGAGACCGCACAGACCTCTTAGGGAAAACAGAAATACTATATGAGTGACTAAAGCATTTATCCCTCATCTTTTTTGTCCCTCTGAAGCCAAACTCAGTATATATGGTGCATTGTACCCTAGGGCGGGGGATAACTTACATACCACTGTTAAACATATGCTAATACCTGATAACAAAGTTATACAGACTACACCTCTGATACCCCTCCCTCCATCATATAAGTTTGAAGGATAATACTTACCTGCTTGTCCACTAACAGTTATATTCGCTAATTAGACGTCTGTGGTGAGCAATTACACTAATATACCAAATTGATTCATCGCTAGCTCACCTAACCACTTCAGTATGGGTTTTTTTTTAATGTTTGAATGCTTTATATGTGTTTTTAATCCTGATCAATTGTAATTACCTAATAAAATTTTATTATTTTTTCTGAGCTTATCCGGTTGAGAAGGGCCATATTTTGTCCCACTAAAAGGTATTGATACCGATAGACTATTGTAAGTCTTACTATTGTACCCTAACATTGAGTGCTCGATATATGAGGGAGCCTTTTTTGATCCTTTTGGAATCTACTCTGAAATACCTTTGGTATACTTCTAATTAGGGCTTTGGGGTGGCAGCTGTTAGCGCGCAAAAAGGTGTTCCGAGAATTCGGTTTCCGGAACACATCAGTATTGATTTTAAGTGAGTTATTAATATATAGATATAAATCTAGATAGTGTATGTGATGATAGTTGAAAGTGTATGTGAATTTAAGATTGAAATTATTAGTGTTAAGTATATCAATAAATAATAATAACGTAGTGACATCACCATCCCAAATGAACAATAAATCGTCAATAAAACGACGGTAAAATAAAATGTGCTCCCTAAACTTGTTCACTTCTCCAAACACGTGGATCGACTCCCACCAACCCATAAAGAGGTTGGCATATGAGGGGTCAAAACTTGTCCCCATAGCCGTTCCACGTGTCTGGAGATAGTGAACCCCATCAAACAAAAAATAATTGTGAGTGAGTAAAAACCAAATACAATCAATAATAAAAGCCGATTGTGCATGTGAAAGATCAGAACGATTGAGAAAGTGTCTAACAGCTGTCACCCCTTGCAAATGAGATATAACTGTATACAGCGACGTAACGTCAAGAGTCACCCATAAACAGTTCTTTTTCCATATAACATTGTCAATTTGTTTAAGGAGGTCCCCGCTGTCAAGGATAAAGGAGGGTAGTGACCGAACCAGCGGTTGCAGAAAGGAATCCACATATCGTGAGACACCATCTCCCAAAGACCCAATACTAGATATAATAGGTCTCCCTGGAGGGAAGACTAATGATTTATGGATCTTCGGGAGATGGTGAAACACGGCAGTGGTGGGAGTGGAGTTGTAAAGGAATTCCTTTTCATTATCAGAGAGGACACACAGAACTAGACCCTCATCAAGCAGATCCCTCAATTCTTTGAGAAACCTAATTGTGGGATCCGATTGCAGCACAGCATAGGAACAAGTATCACAGAGCTGGCGTAAAGCCTCCCTGTGATAGTCATCCCTATGCTGCACTACAACCGCTCCCCCTTTGTCAGCATTTTTGATAATAAGTGATGCATTAGATTTTAAATCATTGAGTGCTTTTTGTTCACTCATCGTCAAGTTGTTACTGGAGTGATCAAATGCTGGAGAGTCAAAGGCAAAGCCCTTATGTAAAAGTATAAGGTCTCTTTCAACAAGATTTTCAAATGTAGTTAGGAATTTACCCTTTGTAAATGAAGGAAAGAAATGGGATTTTTTCTTCAGACCCGAATCCCTCCTGCCTAAAAAGGTATCAGGATCGATGTCTTCCGTGTCCACCCCATTCAATTCCTCCATGTCCTGAATGACACATGATTCCCTAAAAGAAAGCATATTAGACATACTATTCAATAAATCAACACTCCCATTGTCTGCATCTATAGGTATCTCCGAAGCACTCTTGTTCTTATCTCTGAAGAATTTCTTAAGGGTGCATTTTCTAATAAATTTATGTAGGTCCACTACAGTATCAAATATTTGGAAGTCAGAGTTGGGGGCAAATTAAAAGGGAGATTTCATCTGGTGTCAATTCCACCTTTGAAATATTGATGACTCCATAATTTTCTGACAATTCCCCATTTAAGTGTTCATTTTGCGTTTTTTCGTGGACTCTTTGCTTCGGTCTTTTGTTGCCCCTTCTGGTCGCCTTTCGTTTTTTGAAGGTCGACTGGCCTCAAATTCTGAGTGGTGCCCATCATGTTGTCTATAATCTCGGTCAGAGCCATCCCTCCCCCAGGGGTTGCGTTGCCCCTTAGGTTTTTGTTGATATTGCATGTCTCGTCTCTCCGAGAACGATACAGAATGTCCCAGAGTGTCAGTATCAGATGTATCATAATCAGTGATATGCAAATCATCAGTTGAAGATGTCTTTTTGAGAATTGATTTCTTTGACCTGTATTTGTTAGCGGATTTGTTGTTAGGTGTAGAGGAACCTGCCTGTGGTCTATTGGGCCTTCTTGGTTGGTTTACTTTTTCCCATGCATACACCTGGTTGTGTTCATAATCCAATTTATCCCGCTCGTATTTTATCTGTTTTTTTCTAGAGATATCTTTATCCAGATCTTTTATGGCTTTCTCTAGTGACTGGTCATGATCTTGATAGCCCCCCATCTTAGAGAATTTCATTAACTTTTTTTGTAGAGATTTAGCTTCTTTTTCTACAGAAATGTTTTCCTTTATTTTGAGTGAAGTGATCAGTTCTATCAACTTAAAGGAGCATTCATTAAGAATGGTCTTCCAGTCATTCTCAAACTCTGAATTTACAAAGCCGAAAGTGGGTGACTTTTTTATTCTCAATCCTCTAGGGATACGTTTAGATTTAGTGTAGTTTTCTAGTGAGATGATATCCCAAAATAATCTAGTATCTGTAGACAGCAGACGTTGTAACTTAGCAAAATGGTCACTAAGATCTGTTATATCGTCACATATGACTTCAGGTTGGGTATCAAACAGTCTCTGAGCTTTAGCAGATCTAGTATTTTGGTTAAAATAGTTACATGCATAATCAAGGGCATCATTCTCAGGTGAATCTTCCTGTGCTGAATCTTGAGAATCCATTGTGTATAACCTTAAATATTGCTGTTAGCACTATATATAATTATTTCTTAATAAGATCAGGTACTTAAGGAGATTATTTCTTATAGCAAAAAGGTTATAATAAAAAGCTGACCTTTGTCCAAAATATGTATTTAAAGGACAAAAAGTTGTATAATACAATCCCAGGAGTTACCCTTCCATAATATGAGAATTGAGCTTTAAATCTTGGGTGCAACCAATGATTTTGGTGTCGTAGATGGGTGTGTAGTTTTTTTGGTGCTTCACCATAGATAGCTCATTGATTTAATGATAATAACATATATCATATTGGATCCAAGTTCAAGGACATGTAGAATAATCCATAAAATCCATAACATCCCAGGGTGAGAAACCAGAGGCCTGGTTGTGCCCACGCGGGTACCCCAAAATAGGTCTCCTAATAATGGTATTTAACATCCTGGGGAAATACTTCAAACAGTCCAGCACTGGAGGGTAATGAAATAATGGGCCTAGGCCCTTTACCTTCCTTGGTGGTGTCCTTGATGAGTGGGTCCGGTCCAGCGTGCAGTCCTCTCAAAATGGATACAAGCAGCAAGGGTGTAGAGGAGCACAGCAGCGTTTCTTGGCAGCATACCAACTAGTGGATCGCCAAAATGAGGGTAACTCCAAACAGGGAATAGTATTAAAAAGATACTTTAATGGTCAGTACTTAAACAACAATGGTAGGGACGCACCTACGCGTTTCGTCCGTAAAGGACTTTCTCAAGGTGTAAAGAGAGGTCACTAGATGCATCCTTATATCCACAAACCTTTTCGCGCCAAAATCGCGGCATCCATGACGTCATCTCCATGCGACCGATAGTCACGTCGCTACTGTGACGCTAGCTAGACTACTAACTCACGCCCAGAATGGAGGGGATGCATACAGACGCCGCGATTGGCTGAAAGGGCAATAATATTGAATGTGAAAACTTTAATCAAAAAAGACTTCAGCAAACACATATTTGTGCACAGAAAACTCATATAGACAAAGGCAATGGATATAGGATTAAGCCTGCCTCCCTGGGGAAAGAGGGGGACAGACCAAATCAATCAATAACCAAAGAAAAAATATATATATAAAATTTAAATATATACTTAGTATGGAAACCAAATTAGGAATAATCAAATTAAATTAATGCATATGCAATACTATACAATATTGGTAGTAGTTAATAATCCCAATTCCAGGCAACATACTAAGTATATAGGTAAGTATATCGAAGAATGCTAAGGGAACATGGAACTCTCATTCCCAATCTCAATATATTGTTGAAGCTGGAATCATACACTGAAAACAGTATGGATAAATCGAATATAATCTATAGATTAGTGTATAACTAGTAGTATACAAATAGTTCTTTGTACTGAACCCAGCAAACAATATAACAGGTGCACAGAAATACTCATAATAAATTGTAACACAAGTAATTGGGAGAATCATTATTTTTTTTTTATTTTTTTTATTATTTTGACCCAAAAAGGACAAAACAGAAATATCTATAACAGAAAACCATAAAATATAATTAATCAAACAAAGTTGTTTTTAAATAAAGAAAGAAAAAAATAATAAAGATAAAGAAAAGGAAAAGTACTGAATATAGATATCTACATATAGTGAATAATATTAAAAGAGAATGTAATCTCCCTTATTGTCAAAAAATTAAAAAGAAGAAGAGAGAACAAGTAAATAAACCCTTGATGATACATACTTTTGTTTTGACATAAGCATATATAGTAGAGACATCATACCATAAATGTATAATCACTAGAAAGGAACAAAGATCCAAATCCATGTAGAGGAGACATCATTTTCTGATTATACATAATCATTAAGAATATAGGATATAAGTATCATTATCTTCAAATATGGAAGATGAATTAATCAGATTGATCATGAGCACCTCAGACTCACACATATATTATTGAACTGAAAAAAACAGCTATAGAAAATGTGTGAGATCCCAGTCAATGTTCATACCGTGAGGCACCCTGGTCCTTAATGTGAAGATCCAGAATGCCTCACGGCGATCCAACTGTAGGGTTCTGTCACCCCCTCGGATTGAGGGAGTAACTATTTCAATACCTTGAAAAGAAAAGTTAGTAGAACCCCCTCTATTACAGCATGAAAAGTGTTTGGAGACAGGGTGACTGAGATCTCCTTTACATATGAGCCTGAAGTGCTCCATCATCCTGATTTTGAGACATCTGGTCGTACGGCCTACGTACTGGCATCCGCACCCACACGTAATCAGATAAACAACAAAGGTTGAATTACAGAGAGTAGTCTTTAAAAAAGCTAGAACTCTAGCCAATACCCTCTCACCAAGCCTCTTTAACAAAGCCATAGTTAAACACCCAAACCTCCCAAAAGGGACATTCAAATGTAACAAATGCAAAATATGTCCAAAGATGAAACAAGGTAACACTTTTACATCTACTGTGAACAGAACGATTCATAACAATAGGATGTTTATCAACTGTAATTCAACCTTTGTTGTTTATCTGATTACGTGTGGGTGCGGATGCCAGTACGTAGGCCGTACGACCAGATGTCTCAAAATCAGGATGATGGAGCACTTCAGGCTCATATGTAAAGGAGATCTCAGTCACCCTGTCTCCAAACACTTTTCATGCTGTAATAGAGGGGGTTCTACTAACTTTTCTTTTCAAGGTATTGAAATAGTTACTCCCTCAATCCGAGGGGGTGACAGAACCCTACAGTTGGATCGCCGTGAGGCATTCTGGATCTTCACATTAAGGACCAGGGTGCCTCACGGTATGAACATTGACTGGGATCTCACACATTTTCTATAGCTGTTTTTTTCAGTTCAATAATATACAGTATGTGTGAGTCTGAGGTGCTCATGATCAATCTGATTAATTCATCTTCCATATTTGAAGATAATGATACTTATATCCTATATTCTTAATGATTATGTATAATCAGAAAATGATGTCTCCTCTACATGGATTTGGATCTTTGTTCCTTTCTAGTGATTATACATTTATGGTATGATGTCTCTACTATATATGCTTATGTCAAAACAAAAGTATGTATCATCAAGGGTTTATTTACTTGTTCTCTCTTCTTCTTTTTAATTTTTTGACAATAAGGGAGATTACATTCTCTTTTAATATTATTCACTATATGTAGATATCTATATTCAGTACTTTTCCTTTTCTTTATCTTTATTATTTTTTTCTTTCTTTATTTAAAAACAACTTTGTTTGATTAATTATATTTTATGGTTTTCTGTTATAGATATTTCTGTTTTGTCCTTTTTGGGTCAAAATAATGATTCTCCCAATTACTTGTGTTACAATTTATTATGAGTATTTCTGTGCACCTGCTATATTGTTTGCTGGGTTCAGTACAAAGAACTATTTGTATACTACTAGTTATACACTAATCTATAGATTATATTCGATTTATCCATACTGTTTTCAGTGTATGATTCCAGCTTCAACAATATATTGAGATTGGGAATGAGAGTTCCATGTTCCCTTAGCATTCTTCGATATACTTACATATATACCTAGTATGTTGCCTGGAATTGGGATTATTAACTACTACCAATATTGTATAGTATTGCATATGCATTCATTTAATTTGATTATTCCTAATTTGGTTTCCATACTAAGTATATATTTTAATTTTATATATATACTTTTTCTTTGGTTATTGATTGATTTGGTCTGTCCCCCTCTTTCCCCAGGGAGGCAGGCTTAATCCTATATCCATTGCCTTTGTCTATATGAGTTTTCTGTGCACAAATATGTGTTTGCTGAAGTTTTTTTTTGATTAAAGTTTTCACATTCAATATTATTGCCCTTTCAGCCAATCGCGGCGTCTGCATGCATCCCCTCCATTCTGGGCGTGAGTTAGTAGTCTAGCTAGCGTCACAGTAGCGACGTGACTATCGGTCGCATGGAGATGACGTCATGGATGCCGCGATTTTGGCGCGAAAAGGTTTGTGGATATAAGGATGCATCTAGTGACCTCTCTTTACACCTTGAGAAAGTCCTTTACGGACGAAACGCGTAGGTGCGTCCCTACCATTGTTGTTTAAGTACTGACCATTAAAGTATCTTTTTAATACTATTCCCTGTTTGGAGTTACCCTCATTTTGGCGATCCACTAGTTGGTATGCTGCCAAGAAACGCTGCTGTGCTCCTCTACACCCTTGCTGCTTGTATCCATTTTGAGAGGACTGCACGCTGGACCGGAACCACTCATCAAGGACACCACCAAGGAAGGTAAAGGGCCTAGGCCCATTATTTCATTACCCTCCAGTGCTGGACTGTTTGAAGTATTTCCCCAGGATGTTAAATACCATTAGGAGACCTATTTTGGGGTACCCGCGTGGGCACCGCCAGGCCTCTGGTTTCTCACCCTGGGATGTTATGGATTTTATGGATTATTCTACATGTCCTTGAACTTGGATCCAATATGATATATGTTATTATCATTAAATCAATGAGCTATCTATGGTGAAGCACCAAAAAAACTACACACCCATCTACGACACCAAAATCATTGGTTGCACCCAAGATTTAAAGCTCAATTCTCATATTATGGAAGGGTAACTCCTGGGATTGTATTATACAACTTTTTGTCCTTTAAATACATATTTTGGACAAAGGTCAGCTTTTTATTATAACCTTTTTGCTATAAGAAATAATCTCCTTAAGTACCTGATCTTATTAAGAAATAATTATATATAGTGCTAACAGCAATATTTAAGGTTATACACAATGGATTCTCAAGATTCAGCACAGGAAGATTCACCTGAGAATGATGCCCTTGATTATGCATGTAACTATTTTAACCAAAATACTAGATCTGCTAAAGCTCAGAGACTGTTTGATACCCAACCTGAAGTCATATGTGACGATATAACAGATCTTAGTGACCATTTTGCTAAGTTACAACGTCTGCTGTCTACAGATACTAGATTATTTTGGGATATCATCTCACTAGAAAACTACACTAAATCTAAACGTATCCCTAGAGGATTGAGAATAAAAAAGTCACCCACTTTCAGCTTTGTAAATTCAGAGTTTGAGAATGACTGGAAGACCATTCTTAATGAATGCTCCTTTAAGTTGATAGAACTGATCACTTCACTCAAAATAAAGGAAAACATTTCTGTAGAAAAAGAAGCTAAATCTCTACAAAAAAAGTTAATGAAATTCTCTAAGATGGGGGGCTATCAAGATCATGACCAGTCTCTAGAGAAAGCCATAAAAGATCTGGATAAAGATATCTCTAGAAAAAAACAGATAAAATACGAGCGGGATAAATTGGATTATGAACACAACCAGGTGTATGCATGGGAAAAAGTAAACCAACCAAGAAGGCCCAATAGACCACAGACAGGTTCCTCTACACCTAACAACAAATCCGCTAACAAATACTGGTCAAAGAAATCAATTCTCAAAAAGACATCTTCAACTGATGATTTGCATATCACTGATTATGATACATCTGATACTGACACTCTGGGACATTCTGTATCGTTCTCGGAGAGACGAGACATGCAATATCAACAAAAACCTAAGGGGCAACGCAACCCCTGGGGGAGGGATGGCTCTGACCGAGATTATAGACAACATGATGGACACCACTCAGAATTTGAGGCCAGTCGACCTTCAAAAAACGAAAGGCGACCAGAAGGGGCAACAAAAGACCGAAGCAAAGAGTCCACGAAAAAACGCAAAATGAACACTTAAATGGGGAATTGTCAGAAAATGATGGAGTCATCAATATTTCAAAGGTGGAATTGACACCAGATGAAATCTCCCTTTTGAACAAAGGGCTTAAATTTGCCCCCAACTCTGACTTCCAAATATTTGATACTGTAGTGGACCTACATAAATTTATTAGAAAATGCACCCTTAAGAAATTCTTCAGAGATAAGAACAAGAGTGCTTCGGAGATACCTATAGATGCAGACAATGGGAGTGTTGATTTATTGAATAGTATGTCTAATATGCTTTCTTTTAGGGAATCATGTGTCATTCAGGACATGGAGGAATTGAATGGGGTGGACACGGAAGACATCGATCCTGATACCTTTTTAGGCAGGAGGGATTCGGGTCTGAAGAAAAAATCCCATTTCTTTCCTTCATTTACAAAGGGTAAATTCCTAACTACATTTGAAAATCTTGTTGAAAGAGACCTTATACTTTTACATAAGGGCTTTGCCTTTGACTCTCCAGCATTTGATCACTCCAGTAACAACTTGACGATGAGTGAACAAAAAGCACTCAATGATTTAAAATCTAATGCATCACTTATTATCAAAAATGCTGACAAAGGGGGAGCGGTTGTAGTGCAGCATAGGGATGACTATCACAGGGAGGCTTTACGCCAGCTCTGTGATACTTGTTCCTATGCTGTGCTGCAATCGGATCCCACAATTAGGTTTCTCAAAGAATTGAGGGATCTGCTTGATGAGGGTCTAGTTCTGTGTGTCCTCTCTGATAATGAAAAGGAATTCCTTTACAACTCCACTCCCACCACTGCCGTGTTTCACCATCTCCCGAAGATCCATAAATCATTAGTCTCCCCTCCAGGGAGACTGTTAGGACCAGTATGTCAGGCCAGAGTCTGCAGTCATGTTAAGCTTCCATTTTGTCTGGTCATAACTAGTTAAGATTCTGTAGTCAGCCTTTTGCTGAAATATAATTCCTGAATGCACTCAGTTTCTCTGCTAAATTGCATTTCATTCTCCCTGGCCAGAATATTACTAGATACTTTTGTGAGGTCAATTTCCTGGTGTTTTAGTAGAATATAATAGAATGGTTCTCTGCAAGAAGCAAGGTAGTGAAATAAAGTTGCTAAGACTCAAGGTCTCTTTTGATAACAGACAATGAATAAGCTATGTATTCAGAACATTGCTTGTATTGAAAAGGGACACGTCTCAAAAGTCACGCCACTAATATGTCCTGCCCCTAAATCACGCCTCTAATTAAAGCTACGCCCAAGACACACCTAGTATACGCCTATGTCACGCCTATGATACGCCTATGTTACGCCTCTAACTAATATCTTTTTTCTTTCTGTATAAAAATCATTACCCTATGAGTAATAAATTGAGACAAAGGATTTGAAACCTGGCGTGCGTTACGTTTCATTTTGTTCGTCTCCCAGGCCTGATAAGGTTCATCAAAGATCGAAGATAACAGTTGCAGGGCGTGAAAGCTTCCTGGGAAGTCTGCTGCAAACAGGTGCAGATAGTGTATCCGGTCACAAGGCTTCAGTGTACCTGGCAGGGGAAAGGTTCCTCTCGGTGCTGAAGCCAGGGGAGGAAATAACGGATTTTCCTTTCAGTTTTGGCGTCTAGAAGTGGGAAGTTCACAGAGGTTGTGAGTATATATGTAAATTTTTATATATGATGCTTCACCCCCTCTGGGAATTTAATAGACCTAAATTGTGACTGAAGAATTGGGATAGGCCCTTTTAAACAGAATTTTTGGTTAGAGTCCAGTAAATTCTGTGCACGACTGGACTGTTATCTCTGATCTAGCTGAACGACCATTGTATATTGTGTAAGTATAAATATTGCAATTATTTGTCATAATTAAGCTGTTTTTCTTTAAGCCACTAATGGGTGCTTGCATGAGTAAGAATGACTCTGGACGGAAGCCTAGGAATGTACAATTTTTAAATGCGAGTGTAAATCTGGTCTGATTCCTGAGGAATTTGTTGCTCAGACAGCTAGTCATTACCCGTTTGTCGAATATGCAGAAGGTTGTTCTCGGCATGAAAATAAGGCAATGTATTTACAAGGCAGAGGGCAGAATAGACGGAGATCTTATGCTGGTCCCAGAAATCAATCAGGGAGAATAGCTCAGAATAATGGTGTCTGTTTTAATTGTGGTGGTTTTGGTCATTGGCAGAGAGTGTGCCACTATCAGTCAGAAGCAGGGAAGTGCTGCTTTGCCCGTGGGGGCTCAGAGTGAAAGTCTCTGTAAAAAAAAAAAAAAAAAACACCGCTACTTTATGTAAAGCTTGTTTGTAACCCTGATGAATTTTTTCCTGAATGATTTCTTGTGTGAAAGTCATGCTGATTAACATCTGTACAAAAAATATGAATATTAGTTGCTCATGATGAAATCTAAATTTTAAAAGGTTTTAAAAAAAAAGGTGTACACCGAATAAGGGAGAAATACCTCACAACGGAAGGGGAGTATATTCAGCTCGGTCCCTGGTTATAGTTTGAAAGGTTTATTCGTCCTGGCCAGGCGGATACTTTTTAAACCGGACACATTTCTTTTCGTTTGCGGTATTTCTATCTTAATAAAAGGAGGGGCACAGCCTCTCTCTTACAGTTTAAAGAATGCGAAGCATTCACATTAAAATTAACTAGCTGTGCTTAAGCAGTTTAATCATGAGAACAAGGTAATGTAGAACTGTCTTCTTTTCCGTAAAGCAGTAAGATAACACATTTCAATTTTATTTCTACAGGATTAAGATGTTTTTGTTTAAAATGCTGGTAAGAGCTCATAAGCACTGTTTGAATTAATATATTGTATTATATATGTATATAACGCCATTAATGTACATAGCGCTTCAAAAGGAGGGTGTCCGTGGTGTGAGCGGAGTGTGATGATATCTGCCTTTAGCAGCATGGAGGTCAGTTATTTTAGCGAGAATTGTCTCCGTTAAATAAGCAGTGTAGAAGCCATACAAGACAGGTAGGGTCAAGCTTGCTGTTTTTTTAGTCATGGTATAACTGTTGCATGTTTGAAGACATTTTGTTTAGTTTAAGAGAGGGCATAGTTAAAACGGGATAGCAATTGTATTGATGGAAGTTTGCAGGAATATGAGATTTCTTGCAGAAGGCATTCAGGTGAATGAATGAAAGAATATTGCATGCTCTTGTAGGCATAGACTTGGTGTTTATAAGTAATTTGAAATATTCCCGTTATTTAATTTTTGAAAGACCATACAAAATGCAGTTTTAGGACAGCGTGGAAAGCTTCATATTTAACATTAAAACTAATGTTACAATCCCCTGCGTGAGGATTAATCCAGCAGTTAATATGAATTAGACAGTGAAACCCATTGTCTGCTACAGTATCTGTACTGTGAAATTTCTGGCTGTTTTCCCAGAAGAAAAAAAAAAAAAGCGCTTTGAAAATTATTTTTTTCTTTTTAAAGTCAGAGTGTCTTTTAAAGTTAATGCTGGCCGTGTGCTCAGCACTTTGCAAAGAGTTCAACATTATTTGTCTATTTTAAAAGGAAATCTTTTGCTCAGGATTTCAGGATTTTTCTTATATTGTAAATGCCACAGTTGTTAAAAGACCTACTGCAGGCTTTTTCTTTTAACACAAGCAGTAAATATTTTTATAGTCACAACACATACAAATCTATTTACCAGTTTATTTTGCTATATATCAAAGCAACCTGTTTTCATAACTATTTTTGTATTTTTGTATTTTTGTTCACATATATAGATAATATATGAACAAAAGAGGGGAGATACATACATAGGTTCAGAATTTATTATAACAATGTTAACTCCAAGAGCTGACAGGCCCCTGGTAAATAATAATAATACCTTTGCAGATGTCACAGCAAAGCAGGTAGCAAGCCGTCCCTATGTTGAGGGATATATAATATCTGCCAAATTTATCATTTTGTAACCATTTATTTGTTTTTGGGTATGTCCTGGAAATAGAGTTAAAGGACAGGGGATATATTATTGCAAGTGTAATTGCATAAGTGAACAGGGCATTATATATATATATATATTATATACAGGGCATTTCACATTTTTTTTAGCAGAATAGTTACAGTGGAGTGTTTGAAGTGAAAGCCAGGAGTGACTGTGGGTGTGGGACAATAGCCATGAGCCATGAGTGCAGGCTGTTGGGATACTTGACTTGTGGGGCGAGTTTTAAGGTTAGTTAGTATTAAATGACTTAAAAGGTTGACACCATTTGCATCAGAAAAAATGGCAGATGGCAGTTAGGTATGAATGAGAGTAAGTGTGTATTGGGAGAAGAGAGATTGATTTGTAATTTGAGACAGTGTTTTTGTCCCCATTTTTGTAGATTGGGACAACTCTAGCAGTTTTCCAGGTCTTAGGGATATGGCCTGCAGACAGGATAGAGTTGATTATGGAAGCAATTGGTTTGGCAAAGGCTGAGGTACCAAGTTTTAGGAACTTGGATTGTAGCAAAGTCAAGTCCATATTGGTTGCTTAATTTAAAATTTGAGGAGCGTTAATAGGGAATATCTCTGTTTAATATTGTGGATGCTAATAATAGTAGTAACCATATTAATACAAGAATTTATTTCTAGGTATAAATTCTCTCCCTATGAGACATTTATGGGATGAGTTATGACCATCAGTAGTTCAAAGTAACGAATTAAGGACCATGTTATTGGTAATAAAACAATTAATAAGTATTGCATGCAACTAATATATATTTTTGAGTCTTTCTAGGCACAGATTAAAGCTGAAAGTGCACCTACGCAAGACGGGTTAATGGTCAAGCATTTTCTACGCAAGCACGCTCTTCATCCCAGGTGAAAAGGCCATTTAGATGCTACTCATCACCAGCATTGCAGTAAAAATTTCTTATCATCATGGATACACATCAAGCACGTCAAAATGGTGCCAGCCTAAGCACAAACAGCAAATAAAGACAAAGACATAGCACCTGCAAATAAGTGTTTTGATGGACACAATACTCTCTGACCACTAATCAAGGGAGAAAGGTTATAGGCAAAAATGTCCAGGCCTCAACACACGAACTTTGAACTTTTTATTTTTTACAGGTTTTTATTATTTTTCAGTTACAATGTATGCTCCATTATGTTTGTGTAAGTGGCGTCCCATAAGGATGACAAAATAGTATAAGGTATTATTTGTTTAACTTTGTTTATTTTGTTTGGATTTCTAGGTTAATAGAATCTCCCTGCAGAATGATATCCCGGTGGGAGAATGCTTTATCAGTCAAACACACGGTTATGTTAATTGCTCACAGGTAGAGTTAGAAACAGAAGAGATGCACCCAATACACAAGTGCTAAAAAGTAGTCTATGGGAAGAATAAGTTTCAGGGAATTTATTCCCAAATGTAGGAGTTGAGTTACTGTATGACAGGTTTACAGGGATATCCTAAATCATACAGCCACAAACATTTACTCACTTAACCAAGAATAGGTTTAGTTTAAATTAATGACCCCGCAGAATAAAAATAGCTCTGGACTATATTTTAGCCTCAAAAGGAGGGGCATGTATGCGCCCTAGTTAAAGCGCAATGTTGTGTATTTATCCAGGATTTAGGGACCATGGGGACTTGGTGGTTGGATTGATTTGCTTTGAGCGAAGCTAGCGAATGTTTTTGTATGTGTGTGTTTGTCCTACTCATTGCTCTCTATGTATTAAGTACAGCAAAACTCTGATCCAGAAGTGCGTTGCAACCCCCACCGATGCTATGCCTCTCTGCAGTGATGATGTCGCCAGTCCCCCAGAAGAAGAGACCAAAGAAGAAATCAACTGGGCTGATATAATGGCCGGAAAAGAAAGGAATGCAGTTATGCACAACTTGGACATCTTGGTCCATCAGGACTATGAAATGGTTAACTGTTCTGTTCTTTAAATAGACTGTCACTTAAGGATATGGGGGGACTGAGAAGACTGGATATGAGGAAGGTGGGAGGTCATAAAGGGACGTGAGTCAACCACAAGGGAAGGATCACAAGTCAGCCATTTTGACCAAAGCAGCCATCTTGGTCCGTTTTGCCATTCTGAGTAAATGCAGTATGAAAGATGTGTGCAAGAAGAATGTTTGTGCAGTCGCTCTTAGCAGAAATTAGCCCCCACCAATTCTCACCAATAGCTGACCCTTAAATTATGTGACATATTGAGATGTAAGCCATTTTCTAATCTATAGAAATATTTAATGATATATATATATATCTCTCTATTGGTTGTGTGGCATGTGGGCCACTAAGATTGTACCCTGCAATCACACTGCCCTTTGTTATCTGGGATTCATCCTTCCCACTTTCTCGGAGAATTAGGTATGAAAATTCTCTATGGTTTTATTGTAGTGATTAGTATAATCGCAGCAATTTTTTTTATTTTTCACTGTACTAAGTGTGCAATGCTTTCATTTGTCTCCAGGAAACCTTCAGTTTCATCTCACGCTATGTATGCAACTAATAATTCATATGTGGCCATGAACAGAGTCTATGATACTATTGGTCCCCATAAGGCCATAGTCATAGAGAAGCGTACCTAGTAAGGGTATTTGTTCTTTTAGAGAACAAAAAGGAGGGATTGTTAGGACCAGTATGTCAGGCCAGAGTCTGCAGTCATGTTAAGCTTCCATTTTGTCTGGTCATAACTAGTTAAGATTCTGTAGTCAGCCTTTTGCTGAAATATAATTCCTGAATGCACTCAGTTTCTCTGCTAAATTGCATTTCATTCTCCCTGGCCAGAATATTACTAGATACTTTTGTGAGGTCAATTTCCTGGTGTTTTAGTAGAGTATAATAGAATGGTTCTCTGCAAGAAGCAAGGTAGTGAAATAAAGTTGCTAAGACTCAAGGTCTCTTTTGATAACAGACAATGAATAAGCTATGTATTCAGAACATTGCTTGTATTGAAAAGGGACACGTCTCAAAAGTCACGCCACTAATATGTCCTGCCCCTAAATCACGCCTCTAATTAAAGCTACGCCCAAGACACACCTAGTATACGCCTATGTCACGCCTATGATACGCCTATGTTACGCCTCTAACTAATATCTTTTTTCTTTCTGTATAAAAATCATTACCCTATGAGTAATAAATTGAGACAAAGGATTTGAAACCTGGCGTGCGTTACGTTTCATTTTGTTCGTCTCCCAGGCCTGATAAGGTTCATCAAAGATCGAAGATAACAGTTGCAGGGCGTGAAAGCTTCCTGGGAAGTCTGCTGCAAACAGGTGCAGATAGTGTATCCGGTCACAAGGCTTCAGTGTACCTGGCAGGGGAAAGGTTCCTCTCGGTGCTGAAGCCAGGGGAGGAAATAACGGATTTTCCTTTCAGAGACCTATTATATCTAGTATTGGGTCTTTGGGAGATGGTGTCTCACGATATGTGGATTCCTTTCTGCAACCGCTGGTTCGGTCACTACCCTCCTTTATCCTTGACAGCGGGGACCTCCTTAAACAAATTGACAATGTTATATGGAAAAAGAACTGTTTATGGGTGACTCTTGACGTTACGTCGCTGTATACAGTTATATCTCATTTGCAAGGGGTGACAGCTGTTAGACACTTTCTCAATCGTTCTGATCTTTCACATGCACAATCGGCTTTTATTATTGATTGTATTTGGTTTTTACTCACTCACAATTATTTTTTGTTTGATGGGGTTCACTATCTCCAGACACGTGGAACGGCTATGGGGACAAGTTTTGACCCCTCATATGCCAACCTCTTTATGGGTTGGTGGGAGTCGATCCACGTGTTTGGAGAAGTGAACAAGTTTAGGGAGCACATTTTATTTTACCGTCGTTTTATTGACGATTTATTGTTCATTTGGGATGGTGATGTCACTACGTTATTATTATTTATTGATACACTTAACACTAATAATTTCAATCTTAAATTCACATACACTTTCAACTATCATCACATACACTATCTAGATTTATATCTATATATTAATAACTCACTTAAAATCAACACTGATGTGTTCCGGAAACCGAATTCTCGGAACACCTTTTTGCGCGCTAACAGCTGCCACCCCAAAGCCCTAATTAGAAGTATACCAAAGGGCCAACTAATACGACTCCGACGCAATTGTTCCACTAATGAGTCCTTTGATATCCAGGTCAAAGATTTATATGACCGCTTTATTAAGCGGGGCTACAATCACCTTGACCTGGTCAAAACAATTAGGGAGGTCTCAGCCATGGACAGGAGAGACCTGCTGAGGCGGTCCCCAAGGAAGCCCACTCTGGATGAGTGTCCACTTTTTATCACCCCCTACAGTAAACAGGGAGAACAGATAAAGAATATTCTGAAAAAACATTGGTCTGTTCTATGTCTAGACCCTGTTTTAAGACCAATAGTCTCATCAGGTCCAAGAGTAGTCTTTAAAAAAGCTAGAACTCTAGCCAATACCCTCTCACCAAGCCTCTTTAACAAAGCCATAGTTAAACACCCAAACCTCCCAAAAGGGACATTCAAATGTAACAAATGCAAAATATGTCCAAAGATGAAATAAGGTAACACTTTTACATCTACTGTGAACAGAACGATTCATAACAATAGGATGTTTATCAACTGTAATTCAACCTTTGTTGTTTATCTGATTACGTGTGGGTGCGGATGCCAGTACGTAGGCCGTACGACCAGATGTCTCAAAATCAGGATAATGGAGCACTTCAGGCTCATATGTAAAGGAGATCTCAGTCACCCTGTCTCCAAACACTTTTCATGCTGTAATAGAGGGGGTTCTACTAACTTTTCTTTTCAAGGTATTGAAATAGTTACTCCCTCAATCCGAGGGGGTGACAGAACCCTACAGTTGGATCGCCGTGAGGCATTCTGGATCTTCACATTAAGGACCAGGGTGCCTCACGGTATGAACATTGACTGGGATCTCACACATTTTCTATAGCTGTTTTTTTCAGTTCAATAATATATGTGTGAGTCTGAGGTGCTCATGATCAATCTGATTAATTCATCTTCCATATTTGAAGAGAATGATACTTATATCCTATATTCTTAATGATTATGTATAATCAGAAAATGATGTCTCCTCTACATGGATTTGGATCTTTGTTCCTTTCTAGTGATTATACATTTATGGTATGATGTCTCTACTATATATGCTTATGTCAAAACAAAAGTATGTATCATCAAGGGTTTATTTACTTGTTCTCTCTTCTTCTTTTTAATTTTTTGACAATAAGGGAGATTACATTCTCTTTTAATATTATTCACTATATGTAGATATCTATATTCAGTACTTTTCCTTTTCTTTATCTTTATTATTTTTTTCTTTCTTTATTTAAAAACAACTTTGTTTGATTAATTATATTTTATGGTTTTCTGTTATAGATATTTCTGTTTTGTCCTTTTTGGGTCAAAATAATGATTCTCCCAATTACTTGTGTTACAATTTATTATGAGTATTTCTGTGCACCTGCTATATTGTTTGCTGGGTTCAGTACAAAGAACTATTTGTATACTACTAGTTATACACTAATCTATAGATTATATTCGATTTATCCATACTGTTTTCAGTGTATGATTCCAGCTTCAACAATATATTGAGATTGGGAATGAGAGTTCCATGTTCCCTTAGCATTCTTCGATATACTTACCTATATACCTAGTATGTTGCCTGGAATTGGGATTATTAACTACTACCAATATTGTATAGTATTGCATATGCATTAATTTAATTTGATTATTCCTAATTTGGTTTCCATACTAAGTATATATTTTAATTTTATATATATATTTTTTCTTTGGTTATTGATTGATTTGGTCTGTCCCCCTCTTTCCCCAGGGAGGCAGGCTTAATCCTATATCCATTGCCTTTGTCTATATGAGTTTTCTGTGCACAAATATGTGTTTGCTGAAGTTTTTTTTGATTAAAGTTTTCACATTCAATATTATTGCCCTTTCACCCAATCGCGGCGTCTGTATGCATCCCCTCCATTCTGGGCGTGAGTTAGTAGTCTAGCTAGCGTCACAGTAGCGACGTGACTATCGGTCGCATGGAGATGACGTCATGGATGCCGCGATTTTGGCGCGAAAAGGTTTGTGGATATAAGGATGCATCTAGTGACCTCTCTTTACACCTTGAGAAAGTCCTTTACGGACGAAACGCGTAGGTGCGTCATTACCATTGTTGTTTAAGTACTGACCATTAAAGTATCTTTTTAATACTATTCCCTGTTTGGAGTTACCCTCATTTTGGCGATCCACTAGTTGGTATGCTGCCAAGAAACGCTGCTGTGCTCCTCTACACCCTTGCTGCTTGTATCCATTTTGAGAGGACTGCACGCTGGACCGGACCCACTCATCAAGGACACCACCAAGGAAGGTAAAGGGCCTAGGCCCATTATTTCATTACCCTCCAGTGCTGGACTGTTTGAAGTATTTCCCCAGGGTGTTAAATACCATTATTAGGAGACCTATTTTGGGGTACCCGCGTGGGCACCACCAGGCCTCTGGTTTCTCACCCTGGGATGTTATGGATTTTATGGATTATTCTACATGTCCTTGAACTTGGATCCAATATGATATATGTTATTATCATTAAATCAATGAGCTATCTATGGTGAAGCACCAAAAAAACTACACACCCTTCCTGTGCATTGAGCCTGATACATGAGGGACATGCAACGTGTTGGCCATCATGGACCATTACACACGATACGCTCAAGCTTTCCCGACTAAAGATCAAAAGGACATTACTGTGGCGAAGATCCTCTGGGAGAAATATTTTATGCATGATGGCCTACCCAATCGCCAGCATTCTGATCAAGGTCGGCACTTTGAGAGCAGTTAAATTCAGGAGCTACTAAAAATTCTGGATATCACCAAGTCCCGGACAAACCCATACCACCCAGACGGTGACGCCCTGCCGGAGCAGTTTAACCAGACGTTGCTGGACATGCTGGGCACGTTAACCTGGGGCACAGAAGACAGAGTGAAGTCGGCATGTGGAGACATTGGTACATGCATATAACTGCACCCGCCATGAGTCCACGGGATTCTCCCCCTACTTCCTTATGTTCGGGCGAGAAGCCAGGCTACCAGTGGATGTACGTCTACGGGTATCCACGGACGGAACACACAATTCAAACCATTTTCAATATGTGAAGAGACTTCAGGAAAGCTTACAACAGGCTTATCAACAAGCCGAAAAGTCTGCTGAAAAACTTAATGCTAACAACAAAAGCGCTATGACCATAAGTTCAAACACCAGGAAATTCACCCTGGACAAGTTGTGCTCCTCCGCATTTTGGGAGTCCCGGGAAAACACAAACTAGCCGACCGTTGGTGGGACGGCGTCTACGAAGTTAAGTCACAGATGCCTGGCCTCCCGGTCTACCGCATAAAAGACGCGGATGGGCGGGTAAAGGTATGGCACAGGAATCAAAAAACTCAAAAATAGGAGCGCATGAAATGAAACCAAGAAAAACCCAAATTAATACATATACTTTATATCATAAAAAGAAAAATCTTCATATAAACACACATATACAGAAACATATAAATCAAAACTGTCTAAAATGAAACTAATAGATAATACATATAGAGCCCAAGCAACGTGGAGTAAAGGGGTGTAGACACCCAAAATCACATACTGTAAGTCCTTGTTGTAACAGGAGGGGAGAAGGTGCTGGGAATGCTAGATGGGGGTCCTGATGAAGTGTCATGTGACACGAAACGCGTTGGTGACGTCATCACGCAGCAACGCACGGCCGTGACAACGGTCTGATTGTGTTGTTGCCAGAGCCCAGCTATACCACGAGGAGTACACAGGAGAGTTAGAGTGCCTAAGGTCTGTGTTTTTTCCATCTAGCATTCCCAGCACCTTCTCCCCTCCTGTTACAACTAGAACTTATGTGATTTTGGGTGTTTACACCCCTTTACTCCACGTTGCTAGGGCTCTATATGTATTATCTATTAGTGTCATTTTAGACAGTTTTGATTTATATGTTTCTGTATATGTTTGTTTATATGAAGAATGTTCTTTTTATGATATAAAGTATATGTATTAATTTGGGTTTTTCTTGGTTTCATTTCATGCACTCCTATTTTTGAGTTTTTTGTTTGCTGAGTGTGCCCCGCTGATCTCGGGAGATTAGGACCTGCAGGGTGGAACCGGACAGCCGAGGGGGGAATTATTTGGAGGGACAGCGTGCTCAATATACATTTTTTATGGCACAGGAATCATCTGCTCCCCATCCCATAAGTGGGAGACGATGAGCCTGAAATACCGGCTACACCCCTGGATGGTGAGCTGAACTCATCAAGAGACTGTAGCTGATACCAACTGTGAGGACCCTCTCTAAGGAACCCTCAAATTCAAGGGACATCTCCCGGAGGAGCTACGGGTAAAGGGCCCAGTAGACAAATACCTAATAGGGTGGTCTGTTACAGCATACATATGAATTACAGTGATGTGTGCATCTCACCAAGTGGAGGCTGACACCGGTAGGCATGCGCCCAATAAAAAGGTGATCAAAAATATCACTGCTCACAAAATAGTTATGAGACAACATAGTCTATTAATTAGATATGCACAAAAGTGCTGATGGGTGGTGCAATCTAAAATCCAAGTGTAATGACAGTAGTCAATAAAGGTAGGATAATCCATGTGTGTCCATACATGCCCCAATGCTTAAAGCACAAAAGAACTAGCCAACCAGACAGAAAGTCTCCACATATCACAAATCACTGCAATCCTTAACCCAAATCACTATAGGGGGCACACATTTACTCAAAAAATTCATACGCTGTATACCTGTGATATAATGTATGATGTGAACAAACATAAAACATTAGTAATGAGCATGTGAAGGCCATAACTTACACTAATAAGCATGCGATGCATATTTCGAATATGACGATAGTAGCACAGATGTCTGAAAATGACAAGAACACAGAATCAACAAGACATTTGAAACAGGATCAATATATTATTCAAAAAAAGGAATAGACCATATTAAATAAATGGGTGAAATGAAAAAGACGAATAAAAAAGGGGAACAGATAGAACTATATGGAGGGGACCTCTGAGTGAAACCAGCTAAGTTCTAAGTCAAAAATGCCCCAATATCTATCTTAACATTGAACCATGGGGGACTAATGTTTTCAGGCAGTAAATCCAATATGTTTCACGCTCCAACTGGACTGAACAGACTCTATAGCTCTGTATGTCAGTCCAGAGGAACTGCCCCCATGGACCAAGGCAAAATGCATAGAAACATTGTTTGTCAAGATCTTCTTATTGATGTTACCCATGTGCTCCAGTATGCGGACCCTCAGTGGACGTGAGGTGCATCTCACATACTGGAGACCACACAGGCACTGAAGAAGGTAGACAATATAAGAAATCTTACAGTTGAGGTATTGTTTGGCAGAGAAAGTTTGCCCAGTAGAATAAGGCATAAAATTAAGTTTACATATAATGCAACGACAGAAGCCTATTGGTTTATTCAACAAATTTAGAGAATTTGTCTTATCTGAGCAATATATACTGGTTGCTAATTTCCCTTTTACATTAGGGGCTTTTTTGAAAATGATTTTAGGATTTTCAGGGACATTTGAACCCAAAATCAGATATTTTCTCACTAGATTCCATGGTTTTTTGATGATTTGTATAATTCGACCAGATTCCCTATGATATGGAGTTATGAAAGCAATATTGTATTCTTTCATATCAGACTCTATTTTCTTTCTTTGAGACATTATCTCATTTCTATCCAGCAGTGATCTTTTCTATATTGCTTTTTCTAAATTGGCTTTATGGTACATTCTAAGAATCTTTGTTTCAGGATTTCAGTTTGATTATGGAAGACTTCATCATTCGAGCAATTTCTCCTGATTCTTCTCATTTGACCAAAAGGTATATTCTTAATCCATCTAGGATGGTGACAACTCTTTTGTAAGATAAAATTATTACAATCTACCTTCTTAAAGAAGGTTTTCGTGTTAATTCTATCATTCCCGATATATACTGTTAAATCTAGAAAGTCAATGTATACATCACTACTCTGGGATGTGAATATGAGATTGAGTGTATTAGTGTTCAAATAATTCATGAATGATTCCAATTCTACACTGCCTCCTCTCCAAATAAAGATAATGTCATCTATGTATCTTTTCCAGAGGATCAGGCTCGCACCGAACTTGTGGTCTGACCAGATGGTCTCAGTTTCCCACATGCCAATAAATAAATTGGCATAGTTCGGTGCAAACCTGGGCCTCATTGCTGTACCGCATAGTTGTAAAAAACACTTATCGTTAAACCAAAATGCATTGTGTGTTAAAATGAAATGGATACTCTCTACAATAAAATCACATTGTATTTGGGAAATTCTACCTTCCTTAGCCAAACTCTTCTCAACTGCTTTACAACCCTCTCTATGGGCTATACATGTATAGACGTTGCATGTAACCAGTATGTCCCCTTTTCTCAATTTGAAATCTATGAGTACATTGTCACAGTAGACCAGGTCTTATCTATAAAATAATACTGGGATTCTGCACATAGCACACAAGTTGAGTAAAATAAATAGTAATTTATTTCTTTTCAGACAAACACACAAATGTTCACAATATACACTTGATAAAACACTTACTGGGATGGGGGAACGAAAACAAATGTCCTTGGAATGAAACAAAGTCTCTGGGCACCACTGCAAGTGGGTGCACAAAAGGATCCGTGTAGCAGTTCCTGGCTAGGGGCACAAGTTGCCACCCCTATATTTCCGCTAAAAGAAAAAAGTTTGTTCCGTCCTTACAGGGTTCGTTCGTGAACCCTTAGCTCTAACGAATTCCAGAAGAGGGGAATGATCCTTGGTTACGATATTAACCCCTCACACTCCGGAAACGCTGAAACTTGGTCAAATCTTGGATAAATCAGGTGAATCTGCTAGGGACTGGCCAGCAGGCATTTTTATGGGGTTGGGGGTCCAATTCCCAACATGTGCAACCAATCCCTCCCATGGGAACATTTCTCCCACCTATCCCCGACTTGCCAGTAGTCTGCAGAAAGGGCAGAAGTTGCGTCCCAGTTTGCACGGAGCATGTGCGAACCTCACACCTCAGCTCCTTAGCATACCGGGACCAGCCCCTTACCCGGCGACACTGAGTCTGGGATTTGGCCACCAAGTGTGAAGTACCCATACTTTACACCGGTATCTGGCACTTACGATATCCCGGCCATCCCAACACCTAGGCTTTTCAACTCTGGATTTCTCATAGACATTGAGGCACACCCTCTGCAGGGTGCCTTTGAAGTATGGAGGTGAAAAATCCCTCAGTTCATTCATCCTTAACATACTTGCATGTTAAAGGATTAATTCCCGGGCTGACAGAAAAAGCTTCCCGTCTTTACATTTAAAACCATCAGTATAATACAGTTTAGTAATAAAGTATGTTCTTCTTATGCCACTACTATAAACTTTATATGTGTGTATGGTTTCTTTATTCTTAGCGGCACTCCAAAAATTAGAGTGCTAGCTCACTCCTAGCGTGAGTTAGCTTACTTCATTGTACGGGCTGTGATGCGGTTTGCGGTTTCACCTACTTCCCACGCCAATATACTTTCCCCCTTTCAAGTTAAGAAGCTAACAAGGTAACTGATACATTTTGACAGTGAACCACTTCAGCTAAACCGCAAACCACTTATTCAATAAACCTCGCAGTTGCGAGTTCTGGGGCTTAGAAAGTGATCCCTATGCTTTCAAAGCAGCAACCCATACATGGGCACGCTTCTTCAATCAGCGCTTGGTGTAGCGCTCGCAGCTCCCGCTTGTGTCGCAAAACCAATTGGCACAGTTTACATACACTTGTATTACTGCAGCTAGGGATTGAGCTGCAAAATGGGGACAATAAAGATGGTGTAGCGGAAAACATGTCAGTGTGGTGCACATACAGTAACCCCGTCAGTCCTAATGCAATTTAATCAGCCGGGTATAATGCCTATATTAATGGCCTAATTAACCCCCTATCGCCACATACATTGATTATTTGGGTAGTGTCTTTTATATACGTCTTTATTTCTATTACATATTTTTGTAAACAATAATCAATGTATTCTGACAGGTTGGCAGTTAACGACCCTATACCGGAGATTATTGGTCTCCCTGGGTTTTTTTTTCTAATTTTTTTGCAACTTGGGTAAAAAAGTCGAAAACGGCCAGCAATGGCTTTTCTTTATTTAGATACTGGAATTCTTTGTCATTTAGGATGTCTAGAGATTGCCCTTTTTCTAACAGATTGTATAGTTCTTTTTTTAAAGCAGATGTAGGATCTTTTTTAAGTTCTTCATAAGTAACTTTGTCTCCCAATATTCTGTTAGCTTCTTTTAAATAATACTCTGCATCCATGACAACCCCGCCCCCTTTTCAGCTTGTTTTATGACTATAGTATTGTTTTCAATTAATTCTTCCAGTGCCATTTTTTCTGATTTAGTAAGGTTATCGTTAAATTTATTATTAGCCTTACTTCATTTTTCAAAGTCTACCTGAATAGATCTGTAGAACACCTCCAAACAACTCCCCTTGCTTCCACTGGGGTAAAACTTGGATCTGTTCCTCAGGTCAGAATGTTGAAAAACAGTATAATCTACAATAGCAGATATGGACTGGATGGATGACGGGATGGGAGTATTAGTTGTAGGTGTAACTAATCTGTTATCTTTTATTAAGACATCTTGGTCAAGAAAAAATTGTTTGTTAATTTTCTTAGCAAAAATGGAGAAGTAATCCCTATAGTGCGTGCACTCAACTTTTATAGTAGAACTCTGTTATCAACTAAAAGAGATGGAAATCCAAAGCAATTTGATACACGTTATCCACTGGGACATTTTAAAGTCCTTTTACTAAGTAACGACACCAAAGAGCTCTACTTGACGCACTGCATGTATATATAATATGTGCAGTGGTCTATTAAGAAATGTATGAGTAAGACGTTGGAATTATATCAACAGTCAAATTTGATGCAGCTACTTGTTATCAAACAAATTACAAAGTATAAATATAGTTTGGTGACCCTATAGAAACAGGGATCACTACAGGCCAATATCATATACTTATTTCTGTTACCAGGGACATTTGGTTAATTATATATTATAGTTTGCACACATTAAATCACAGACCTGGACACTCTGTGGATATACATCTTTATTATGCACGATTAACACTTCACTGCATTTTACTTTAGCTTAATAATTCACACTTATCACTAAACCATTTTTCCCTGCTATATAAGCATACTTGCTACGTAAAGCATATGATAATCTTCACTTCTGACCTGAAAGTGGCAACTCATTGTCAATCAATCTGTGTTTATATACAGGATTGCATTGATACGCTATATGTTGAAATAGGTTTTAAATATTTTTGTGCTAATTAAAAAAATTATATATCAGTGGAGATGGATTTCCATTTCTTTTAGTTGATAACACAGAGTTCTACTATAAAGGTTGTGTGCACGCACTATAGGGATTACTTCTCCATTTTTGCTACCCGTTTCTATCCCAGCATGCACCCCTTACACAAACTCAAATCTAGCTGAGCAGTAGCTGTTTCTTTTTGTTTAACTTAATTTTCTTAAACACGTATTTGCGTCAACAAAAAGATTGAATCCACTGGGACCGATAGAGGGAGCAAAATGTAACCCTTTAGCAATAAATTGACTTTGTGAGGGCGTTAGTGTTTTTTTACTCAGATTGAAAACGGACTTTCATGCGTCAGTTTTCTTCTGGGCTGGTCTCCTTCTTTGTCCTCCATTTCTAAATTTGACTCATAAACAATGCCTAGGTTTGATGAGTTAATAGAGAGACTGGGCAAAGTACGTTACCTGACAACTCTAGACCCAACTAAATGTTATTGGCAGGTCCCTCTCACTGAACAGGCAAAAGAGAAAACTGCTTTCTCAACAGCCAAAGGCCTGTTTCAGTATACAGTATTACCATTCAAAATATGTGGTGCCCCTGCTACATTCCAGAGAATGATGGACAGGATTCTAAAACCCCATAAGAGATATGCGGCGGCATACCTGGATCATGTTATCTACATTGAAGACTGGGGGTCCAATCTCCTAAAAGGTTCAAGCAGTACTTAATTTCATTTGCGCTGTTGGTTTAACTGCTAATCCTCCCAAGTGTACCATTGGACTGGAGGAGGCAAAGTATTTAGGATATATGTGATGGCGCGCGATTTCTTCCAACCGTACCACCTTTAGACGCGAGTGCAGAAAATGGCATTTTAGTGTTCTGGCTTTTAAACACCTGAAATTGAAACAGTAGCACAGTACTGTACACATTAAAATTAATTTCATTGCATTTAATTGCACACAATCCATTAAATTCAAAAAAAGCAACCGCGATAAACACGTGTGCCTGGGGTGATTGGCCATGTTAATGCCACGTGGAGTACAGCAGCGCACACGAAAACGACGCTGTGATTTTTCGAATAACGGCCACTGCATCTGTATGTGGGAAAGCTACCCCCAGATAGCAATTCTCTAGCTGTCTAGTTAATGCTCATGTAACCCATGTTCCCCCCTCCCCCCCCCCCCCCCCCAGTCGCAGATTGGACCTCTAGGGTGTAGTGAGGGCTGGCTACATGCATGTAGGTGGTGCATACCTGTGAGGAACAGGAGGGCCTGAGTCTCCCGCGTTGGTATTGGGGATAACAGGGACAGGATTCTGGGGTATATGCCTTCATCTTTAGTGGTGGTGGTGCAGCGCCTCCATCTCTGGCGAAAACCTAGGGAATAGGCTGGAATCCTCCCAGAGAAGCCCTGGTCCCAGGGCGAGAGATTCCAATCTCACACACACAGTCTTTTGTATAAAACAGCAATGTCTCTTTATTGTCCTTACAACAGCACATGGCAGCAGTTCATGCACAGCAGCAGTTCATTTGCAGTGTACAGGATGTTGACCTCCTCTCCTGCTCCTCCACGCTGTACCTCTGCAGGATGTGCTGTATAGGGCTTCAATACCCCAACCCTCACCCCAAGGTTATATTCTCTGGGTGATGGTAGATCTCCCCCTCACCCCCTCAGCAGGGTGAGGGGCATTGGTCCACAGCACTATAGTGCTATCAGCTCTATTCAATATGGCTGAGTGTCTTCTCTCCTGTCTCCTTTAAGCTCCCAGACCATACTCTCGCTCTGCTCCAGCCCTAGACTCTCTCCACTCAACTCCAACAGACTAGACTGACTGTAACACCCAGGAACAGCCCACTAAATAGAGACAGCCCCACCCCTCATGATGTCAGCAGGACCTCCCCTCTGTCTCAGGCCTGCATCCAGAGTCAGGGGCCTGCCTCTATCACTCAAGGCAGGGCTTGAAGCGGGGGAAAAACCCATGATAACTACTGGCGGCCTGACCTTAACAGGACTTACACCAGTAGGAGAAAGATATATAACCCCCATTTCTTACCGGGGCTACACTCAGATAGAGCTAGGATTTATTGTGATTCTTTTGTTTGTCTTGTTTTGGCTGCTGGAGTGACAAAGAAAAAAAAGCACTTAAACCAGAGCTGGATAGTCCTGAGACAGTGTAAAAGACAGTGGGTTTTAAGGTTCCCATACAAGAACCCTGCAGTCAAAACGGGTATTTTTGTCACACCATGTATTTACCATATTCATTTGTATAACATTAATGGGTTACATGGTTGTAGCCTATGTTTGGTGGGCTATGATTTGTGAATCTACAAAAGCTGCTCCTGAGTGGCTTCAATTATCCACCTGGGAAATCAATCTATTTGTACCCCTTAATATATATTGTGAAATTCACTGAACAATAGGCTATTAATAGTTGCTTAAAACAAATTATCCACCATTTACTAAGTATTAATATAGGCAGTCAGATACTTATTACAGTTATTACAAATCTTGGCTACATTAACATTGCTACAGCAAATTGCTACTAGCAGCTATCCATTTTCACCATTGAATAATACACTTCTGGCTGAATTTCTTCTATACTAGAACTTGTACATTGGATACCTTGGGGAGAAGGAATGTATTTCCTTAGAAAACTGCTATACCCGGATGTAAAAGTGTTCACCTATTAACCAAGATTTTGGGTGAAACACTGTTTTGTCTGGGATCAGCTTCCTCCTCCCGTTTTTTATTTATTGTAATTTATTTTGTGTAATTAATTTGGTTCTATTAAAGATGTTTTTAACTGTAATCTCCACTGAGTGAGAGGCCATATAAGGAACACCTATATCCCTGGATTTAATTTTTACGGTCCACTTTAATAATTATTCTGAGTGCAATTTGAAATGGATCCTTTAGTTGATCTGTCAACTGTCTCTGTGTATCTATGTAACCGTTCCATTTTGCACCCTGAGATACACACTGCTTATCTAAATATATGGTGAGTGATAGGTATATGTATATATGTATGTATATAGTCCTTATTAAGTATATCATGATATGGACTTATTCTACAGTATGTGAAAAGTCACATTTACTGATGCAGCCAAAGTAATTGCAACCCATAAAGCACACAGCACGACATGCACAATGCACCTGTAGAAGACGCTGCAATTTTTTGGAAGCACGCCACTGGTTCCAATAAAGTTAGCTACATCGGTAAAAAGCAGGTATAGAAGTACAAAAAAATTTTTCGTGTCAATTTGCAAACTAGGTGACATTTGCAATGTTTCTTTTTGTTGGAGGGGGCGGGAGGAGGGATTTAATGAAATGGTAAAAAAAAAAAGTACTTTCAAAGATATTCAAATATCTCTTCTGGCAAGTCTGAGGAGATACATATGGGTGTTAAAATAAAGAACATAAAAATGCTATATACATTGCAATATTCCTCAATAGTAAAATGCAATGTTGTGTATGTGCAGATGTCAATTACATTCTGGACTCTCCCCAATCATAGGTGGTCAATATCACAATAATTAAACATATTTCTATAATGTACAGTGGTCTCATTTGGTGTTTGTTTCTTCAAATGTAGCATGTATGTACAGAGTCTGGACATTTTATGCAGCATGTCTACGAAAATGGAAATGGTGCTGTGTTTACTAACACATCTGCAATTGCAAACTACTAAAACAGTGCACAAAAACATGATCTGCCTGCCTTCAACTACTTCCATTCTCTTTCAGCCATTTGTTCAAAAGAATCTACAAACCTAAAAATAAATATGAGAAAAATGGTGACTAGTTCTATAAAATACCAACTCTAGATCAACCCAAAAATTATTACATACACCTATCCTAATTAGACAAAGTTTTTCTGGAGAAGATTAACAGACATGAAGGATTAAATATAGTGATCTTTAATTAAACATTGGTCCTACCGTATCTACTGGCTCCCCATTTTAATAAAATTTACTCTTAATGAAGTCTGTCTGTAAACCTCCCAAATGCAATTTAAAAAAATCATTCTAATGTCAAATATTTAAAATTAAGGTAATAAACTAGGGAAAATTAAAAACATAAATTAGTTCTAAGAGCATTTAACACACCATGCAATAAAAAGGTATGTTCATGTATACCAGGCCTGCACAACTTGTAAAGTGAGAAGGGCCGAACTGCTCCAAAGAAAACTGATTTCGGCCGCACGGGTAAAATCATCATCATCATCATCATCATCATCATCATCATCATCATCATCATCATCATCATCATCATCATATTTCCCCCAGCACCTCTCATCATATCTTCTCTCTTCTCTCCCCCCCCCCCAACATAATATCATATCACACCCCCCCACAACCCAGATATGAGGGTGATGATGAGAGGTGCTGGGGGAGATATGAGGATGGTCATACCAGATAGGGCCGTAGAGTGCTTTCCTGGGGCTCAAGACAACTGTTACATTGCCCCCACCCCCCCAGTGTCAACAGCCTTTGCGAGACTCCCCCTCTCTCTCACACCCCCATCTCTCCCCCTCACATATAATACTCCCCCTCCACATCACACACAGGCACAGACACTGACCCGCACACCACTCTGACACTGCCACTGCACACTGCCCCACTGCCACACTGACACTGCCCCCTGACATTGCCACTGCCTCTCTGACACTGCCACACTGCCACACTGCCACTGCCACTGCCACACTGCCCCTCTGACACTGCCACAGCCACACTGACACTGACAAAGTCACACTGCCACAACCACAGCCACACTGATACACATTGACACTGACACAGCCACACTGACACAGACACTGCCACTAACTGCCACTGACACTAGCTCTGAGGAGCAGCTGCAGGGGGGGGTCCTACCTTTCACTGTGGAGCGTGGCTGGGGGGGAGGGGTGAAGCCATCTTGGGCCCTGGCAGCAGGCACCTCACTTCCTGCTCTCACTAACAGGCTCCGCTGTCACTAACCCCACCCCCACCCTCTGCAGTCAGACCGACCTCAGCTCTGTTCCTTCTCTCCTCTCTGCCTGCAGGGGATCGCATCAAACTGCTGGCTCCTTCCCAAATAGGCAGACCGGGCTCAGGGGGTTGGGGGGGGAAGGAGGGAGGGCATCACGATGCTAGCGCTCCTTCAATGTGTCGGCAGAGTGGGCTCAGGAGGGGGTGGGGAGCGTGTCAAAATGCTGGCGCTCCTTCCCTCCTGTGTCTCCAGAGCGGACTGGGGGGGGGGGGGGGAGAGGGGGCTTTGTGGGCCGCACAGGGAGTCCAGGCGGGCCGCATGTTGTGCAGGCCTGATGTATACTATTTATAAAATGGTTACTCACAAATATATGCATGTATCTAAATTAAATATTTCATAAAATAAATCATTAGAAAAACCTTGTGCACAGATTTCATGGAGCTAAAAAAGATATTATACCTGTGTCTAAGCATATTTACGCCTGTTACACTGCCCGAGGAATTGTGCGAGACAGTCAGAAAAAATAATACGTATTGCAGTATACCGCTTCTGACAGTAATCAAGGGTTCTATTTTATGTTGTGAGCAAGATAGCGTACATTTAAAGATGAGACAAGAAGTTTATTTTTGTGCAATTGTCTTTCAGGATAATTAGTTTTACAATTGTGTTTAAATCCTTTTCATCCTGTATTGCAGCTTTTTGAGTGGTTACTGGACCCAACCAGTAGCCCCACTACAGCAAAATTTGAAAACTAAAGAGATAAGAGAAGTGCACCAAGGATTGGTAAATTCTCTTTTATTAAAAAACATAAACCAACATAGATATGTACTCACAATAGAATAAAATCCAAAAACTTAAATATCAAAACATTGGTGCCATCACGTACACCTGTACAGTTTGAGGCCCACCATCAGTACCGAGACGTTTACAGCAAGTAACATCATATATACCTAGGGTGACCAGTTGTCCCGGTTTAGCCAGGACAGTCCCTGTTTTAAGGACTATGTCACAACCTTTTGGGGTGATGTCCCGGTTTTTGCTATTCCATCGGCCGTGCATGCGAGATCGGCACTTGCCGGCTGTTTGTGCACATGCGCGATTGGCGTTTGCCAGATACCCATGCGACTGGCAATCTCCGAACGCACATACACAGTCGGACAGTGCTCTTCTGCCATGTGCCATGCAAGACCCTTTTTTTTGCTGTGACAAATATGGTCACCCTATATATGCAGTCAATGTGTACCGGTTTAAATTCCCCAACATATAGCTATACTACCTATTAACATTAGTAATACTCTATTTCAAGGTCACAATTGACCACTAAATTGCCAGTGTTCATTAAATATTTACATCATTTCATAATCTATATTGAGACCACAAAAACAAAAAAAACTACGAATGGGGTTAAAATCATAGCCCCCTGTGATCTTTCTTCAGCCTTGCCTTGCCTCCCTCCTCTGAGAGAAAATGTCAGAAGAGGATGAAGGAACCACTAAAAAAGAAAGTTGATTCTTGGTCTCCTTTATTAGACTCTTTTAACATTAACTGTTGATTGAATAGTGAGGTAAAAGGAATAACAGTCTGGCACTTTCTGACTAATGAAATTAAGGAAACAGAACTAGATTTTCACTCTTCCCCAGTCACCAGATGCCATGCTTATTCTTGGGGAGTTAGGCTCTAAAGTGCGTTAGTGCCGACTGGCATTAATTCACTTTAGAAGAACATAACCATCTAATTAGGCAATGTTTCTCTGAGCAATTATTTGGTAAAGAAAAGTGGATGACGTGATAAAGGATGACATCAAGTAACAGATAGGAAAAAATATTGCGCTCTTCTCCAGCACTGGAAAGCGACTTCACAGCACATTGAAAGGGGGCCACAGAGAGGGAATATGCACCATAATTTTTTTTAGAACCTGTTAATTTACACTGACGTCAATAGATCCAATATTTTTAAAATACATGAGTCACATACTACAAAAAAAGTGTTTAGGGTGTTTCATCTGCGTTAAAGGGAATCTTAAAACATATTCATGTGTTACAGGTATGGTCTAAAATAAGATGACATTGTGTATTAATTTGCAAGTCATTTTCCAGAATTCCTGGCTCCAGTGTAAGCACTGTATGCTAAGAGATAATTGTGCAAAGCAGGGTTGCAGACTTGCCTGAGACATGTGAATGTGCTCAGAAGTTATATTTTTATATTTTATAGTTTTATATTTTTATTTGCAGTATAAACAATCAACTAAATAAATACATAATAATATGGCCAATATATTGTTTTGACTAAATCCCTTTATTTTCTTCTTAACCATTATGATATACATCAACCATGTGAAATTAACCAGGGGTTTTCTGTTTCTCAACATTAATGTCCACTACAGTAAATTTTCTTTAAAAAAAAACAAAAAAAACACAACAACAAAAAACACAACGCTATTTTACCAGCATGAGGCGATTGTTATTTTACCATTAATAATGAATGTATTGGGCAAAAAAATGAAAAATCTTTAAATATCTTGAAATATAAAACAAATGTCATATTTTTTTTTTTTTTTTGAGAAAATGTTGAATGACTTAGGGTGTTGAGGTTTGTTCCAACTTCAGTAGAAGTCAAGCGTGACTGCACATGTAAGCTTTTCAGTACCTTTCTGGCCTGTCTAGCAGGGTAGTGGTTAAGAAGGATCATTACTCACATTTAAAAAAAAAATTCAAGTAGAGGAATTAGTGCTACTGGTAGTTTTAATTTTCATCTTCTTTTGTATTATCTTAGTAGGAACCCATATGCTGATTTATCACCCTCCTCCGCAGTCTGATTAAAAGATGTATACTGTGTCATTTGCTGAAGATGAGGTTTTTCACAATAATTGAAATATTTAACCTTTGCAGAGAAATCTTTGATCTGTCATCAAAGACCTTCAAAAACACTTACCTATAATGAATGATAAAACCTTTGAAAAAATCGGTAAAAACAAAAAGAGAGACAAAAAAAACAGGATATATGCAATGTCAGACACAAATAAACAAATATAAAGCTTCTGAAATGTAACTACCCTTTCAACATGATGCATTTTATAAATGTATAAATTACTGTATCTCAGCTATAAGATAAAGTAGTTATCAGTTAGACTGTCAAAACAGCATTTTTTTTTAAATTGGTGGAGTGATCCCAGTTTATTTACATTAAGCACTAACTTATTGAAGAAACCAAAAGTTATGTGATTAAGAAGCATATTATGTTAATGCTCCTCTTTCTTTCTCTCATCTATATACACACACACACACTTGTGTTCATCAGCCTTCCCCCTCCTCCTCCACCCATCCTCTCACACAAGAAAAAAAATCCACTGCATTGCTATCTTACTGTCATCTATTATTCAAGAAAGACATTTATTCAATGAGACCTGTTCCGAAGCACTAAACAAATTTCATATCCGAATGGTACTATTTCTCTCAGATAATAAATTTTATTTAATAAAGCTCTCTCAAAAAAATAAAATTTAAATAATTGCATACATACTACACACATTACCCTTGAGATAATAAATATAAATATATTTTGTGTGTATTTAAAGAAGTTTAATAGTATTACTAATAGGCCATTTTGGCTCAAATGTTCAGACAAATCTTTCACGAAATTACCAATATTTCCTTATCATGGAATTAGTACCATGGAAACTAAAAATACTGTATCTCTTCTAAAAAAAATATCCAACAGGCATAGCTACAAAAATGAATTAATTACAAATGCATATTTGATTTTCATCCTTAGTTTAAAAACATTGCAATAATACCGGTCTTAGTATATATACAGATACACTTATATCTCAATCTGAACATTTAATCACACAAATAATAATGTTAATAAAAATAATACAGCTTTACCAATGCGGTTAGTAACTTGGTGACTAATATACAGTAAATGTGCTCAGCTGATATCCATCCATGTATTATTTCACTATGCTTTGCATCTAACGGGATGCTATGCAAGAGAAACACTTTATGCAACAAAAGCAAGTGAAACAGGGGGGAAAAAAAAGTTATTCCATCCGGCCAGCAGAGAAAATAAATGACATTGAGGGATTTTTTATAGCACTTTTTGGAATTGTTTTGAGATGCATAAAAGGGGAAAAACAGAGAACCACTGAAAAAGTTGCTAACAGGGTCAACTGTCAATGGAATGCATTTAAATTATTCAGGTTACCCACCCAGGCAGAACATCAAAAACTGGGCTTTGGTCCCTCTCTTATTCTCAATGTTTTTGGCTAGGGCTGAGCTTCTGGAACTTGTTTTGAATACTAACACACACATACTGCCTCTGCAGGATCTATAAACAGCAAAAACAACCTGATCAAACAGATAAAAAAAATATCTTATCTATGTTTTTTTTCCCGTAGCTATGCATTCCCGTAGCCTAATCCCTCTAGTTCCTTCAACATACAATATTTCTAACCACTAATCAACTGCACTCATACATTGATACAGTATGATTTTAGGTTAATCTACATATTTAAATCCAGCCTCAAATGATCACGTGACTCTTTTGCATGCCTACAGTGTATGGGCTTTTGTTTTAACATGTTAACTTCTTGGATGCTCTGCAGCATAAAAAGGCCATAGGCCACATTCAGTAGTGCCCAAGGGAATGCATGTCAGTAAATCAAATATCAAATAGATTATCTATACATTATAAACTACTGTATTATTAATACCTGGAAGTGTTTTCAGCAGTTTAAAAAAAATAATACATGCCAAATGCATGTAGTAATAGGTCTGTAATAACATGATAAACATTTATGTTTCATGTTCAATCACCATACAGTAAAAACTTTTCATGTTTCCCAATTTCTCTTTTTTCCTTAAAATGCAGAATTTTAAATATTAAGACGAAGAAATTAAAATTACATTGCTGTACATTGATATAAACTAGGCCATAACATTCCAGTGGTTATGACAAGATGGTTTAGTTTTGCAAGCTGGCATTAAACAAAATCAGCTCACACAATAAAAGAGACAGAGAAAGGCAGATGCTGTACAATAACTGTAAACTAAGTCTTTACAACAGTTGCCGAAATATAGCTTCATTAAAAAGTTAGAAGACACAAAAATGTTTGCCACTTCTACAATACTGCTTCTGTGTTCAATCTTACTGAGCATTTAAGTTACCCATGTAAAACAAAAAAGGTATAATATTTGTGTGTTTCTAAATATATTCAAAACAATGACTGTTTCCATGTTTCAGGTATCAGAGTATTTGTATTTCCAATTACAAGAGAGCAGTGTTTTACTACAGATTGCTCTTGATCTTCAAATTAAATTTGTAATTGTTACTCCCTACTGTAGGTAAATATTTTCATTATTTAAGAATTAATGTGGTAAAGGCAGTGTTCCGCTTCCTCTTATTTTGCAATTGTTGGTATTTCCTAGACTAATTAAACAAACATGGATGGATACTTTATGGTTTTTGCTACCTGAATGCCACCAGTAAAACCACTAGTATTCGGAGTGATAATGGAGCAGGAGATTTATCATGTTAATAGATTACTGTAGTGTAGACAAACAATACAACATAAAAATAAAATAATAACTGAACTGAGATTTGAACCAACCACTTAACTAAAATATTGTCCCAACATAAAACTGAAGGAAGCTTCAATGTGTCAAGTAAACATAATATTATGCATGCAATGTTTCTTTATTGCTGACAGCCGACTCATTAAGCATATTTTAATATAAATTAGGGAGAAATCACAAATATCCTTACTGTATTTTCGGCGAGTTTTAATATTGTACATTTCACATTTTGTCTTCTGATCATAGCCTTTATCTTATTGAAAGCAGCTGGTTGAGTGGATACTAGACTGGGTGTGTAAGAATGCAAATACTTTATAATGAGCAATGGAGATAGGAAAGTAAATACAATAGACATCAGATGTTTTGGCTATGAACGTGATTGCTACAGAGACACACACAGTGATCCATTTTCCTTCTGCTTACACATTGTTTTAAACACTGCGGAGAAGGACCACATACTGTACAGCCATCTAAAAGCTTTAGGAGGGAGATCTACTGTATCGGCACATTTCCAACAGATACGCATTTAATGATTCTGAGACAACAACAAACACTAATTGGGGTACAAAAGCACAAGGGATACTGTAATCTTACCTAACCAAGATGAATATATATATACATATACATATACTACATATACGTACGTACGTACGTACGTACGTACGTACATATATATATATATATATATATATATATATATCATTCCTAGTGCTGCTGAGCCAGTGTAGCTCTATTCATTTTCAAGGTACATTTTTGTATCACCTTTAAATATGGTGATGATGATTTGAGGAAAATTTAACAAACAAATTATGCAGATGACATCACAGCTGTGCTTAAAGATACATAAACACAATCACAGTCCACCTAATCAAACTATCCGAGGAATCTAATAATACAAATGTTAGAAGAAATCTATTGAATTGATCTTATCCAGGCATCTCAAATTGGAAAGGCTAAACATATGTAACCTATCCCTTTTCTTTACAAATGGTAGTTTGTTAAAGGAAACAAATGCACCGTAATATGTTGTTCTGGAAGAGAAAGCTGGCTTGCAAAAAAAACGCTAACCTCGTGCCAATTTGAATCATGTTTAATCATCGTTGAAACGAGATTATTTTCCATTAAAAAGATAGCATCAGCCTACACCTACCTGTAACCCGGTGAGACTTGAAATGTTATTGCGAACATCCTCTTTTCAATCCCTCCCATATTCTCATCTTTTATCATACACAGTGCATAGCAAAAAATAAAAAGGGAGGGGGGTGGTGAGGGTGACAACGCAGCTAGCTCTATAGTAACACACACAGCGGAGAGGAATGTTAGGTGAATGTAATGTATTCTTCCATCCTTCCACAGAGAATGGCTTTCTATAGTCTGAGTGCTGAAAGATTAAACCACCATTACACGCCACCAATTCACACAACACGTGAACATATCAAAATATTGTACATGTCAATAAGATTTTTTAGACATATCTTCACAGTTTTATCCGTTGCAGTCCCTGCGAAGGAGTTTACACCAAGGCAGTCCAATACAAGATAGGCTTAACTAGGCTCTTCAAACAACATCACATCAGCCTACTCCCAAACCATCTATCCATCTAGTAACTACAAGCTTGCAGTGAAAATCTACAACCAATAGTGCAAGCAATGAATGCTCTTTCGATCAAATTCTCACTTAATAATCCTCATTGCAAACAATTTTTTTAAATGTTATTGGAAGGCCAGTATGATATGCAACAGGAATAGATGCCTCAGTCATATTTGTGTTTGAAAATAAAGTGAATAAATGCCACGGGTAAATATAATAAAACAAGTCAATATCAATAGTTGTTGGGGTGATTGATTACCTTTTGTAACCTATGTTTCCTGATCAAGTTCCATCAGCATCTCAACAACCTGCGGCAGGGTCGGGTCCCAGCCCTGCCACGGACAGAAACCAGGGGAATATGCGAAACCACCGAGATCACAGATCAATGTCCAAATCGAAAAAATAAAGCAACTATTATCCAAATAAAATAATGTCAAAAAACGATCTTTTTTTCTGCTACATAGCCATTTCCATGCACCGGTCTTTTTTCTGTCTTCTGATTTGTATCGACCCTTTAAAAGCCATACAAAATGCCAGCTCTAAACAAATTAAAAAAAAAAATCAAAACCCCCAGTTGTCACAACTTGGCCGAAATAATATCTCCTCCACACACACAGAGATTGCTGCAGTCAATGCAAACGCTTTCCGTCGTTCACACAACAACCTTTTGTAGACCATAAACTGTCCATTACGATGATCTTTATTTTTTGCATCCACTTACATCTCCATTTTTTTTTATTCCCATTCAGGGGGAAAAATACATTTTGTGCACGAGGATAGGTGGAAAATCTTTCACCGAACAGCGGTATATTCCACGACCCATAAATCCTTGGGATTTAAACAAGAAGCGCTTTAATCGTTCGCACAGATGTGTGCTCCAGTCTTCTCTTCCTTGGATGGATCTCCTTGGTTGGATTCAGGACGTATCATCCAAGTGCCAGAGCTCGGAATATGCATGTGAATTCGCAGCCAGTCACTGTCTCTGTGCTATGTGTGTGCATTTGCAATCCACCCCTACCCTAGAATAACTCAGCTCACATTGATCCTGGGAAGAAAAAAAAAACCGCCTGTCTAATATTACACTGAGATCCAAGACAGACAGGCTCCCACAGTGAAAGGAAAACAAAATTATTTCAAATCTGGAGAATGACACTGACGGTAAACCAAGTAAAACGCAACAGCAATCCACAAAGAGCTGAGACCTGCATTTTAGCTGCCAGCGCCTGGGAAAGCGACAGAATAAGAGAGAGGAAAATGAAGGAGGGGGAGAATGAAATTGTGGCTATGGATTCTTTTAGCAGATCCATGGACACAGGCTCCACCTAGCATACTGTAGTGTAAGATGCAGTCTCAGCAACAGAAATAGTCAGGGTGAAATAGAGAATGGTCCCAAATGTTCATTATATTCTACGGTATAATCCATGTATCTAAGAAATATACATGCTTCTGGTTTTTTACAGTACCAGATCAACGAATTTGAGTTTATTATGTAGACCTGTGGGTTTTTTTTCTCTCAATCAGAGATCATTGCCATCATTTTTTTTATAGAAAAGTACAATACAAACAAGTTTGCAATTTGTTGCAAAATGTAATACAATAATTTAAACAAGATTTATTTAGATTTGTCTCCTAATACAGCTACAGAAGAATCCAGAGGCTGAGAAGATTAATGCTAGTATAGTAGTTGGGTAGAACTCAATGAATATAATAAAAAAAAATCTGAGAGATAAACAATAGACAACAATAAAAGCCAAGTGCTATAGACACTTTCAACCTACCCTCTGTGCTTTTAAAAAATAATAATGACGGTATGTAGAGAAACAAGCTGTATGTTTTAATTATCAACAAAGTTGTCAATTGCCAATTGATCAAGTACATGATGAGTGGGTAACTGCATGGAGGGATAGATAACTGGTGTATTGCAATCGAACTTTCACCTCATGCTTGTTGGATGCTAAAAAAAATCATTACCATTTTGAAATTGTCTGGTGATCATTTCATAACCAGATGAGCGGATTGAAGGCAGTGTCTTGCAGTTCCTAGACCCAAACTTTTCTGCTTATGAATAGGTAAAAGCAATAGTGCAGGAACCGGAGGGGAGGGGTGCTTTACATACGAAATCCATACCATACATATATTATATATATATATATATATATATGTGTGTGTGTGTGTGTGTGTGTGTGTGTGTGTGTGTGTGTGTGTGTGTGTGTGTGTGTGTGTGTGTGTGTGTACACACACACACACACACACACACACACACACACACACACACATATATATATGACACACAGATGAAAAGAACATAGACAATCCCCTTAGTAGCACTCTAAATTACACCTAAACTAATCTATAAGAGAAAGATGGTTAAAAAGAAACAGATGCTCCGCCAATTCAGAAAAAATGAACAAGATTTTATTGATTAAACAACAAGACACACTAACTTAAAAACATAAAAATACTAAAGACAGCCTATGAAAATATATATGTATCAAAAATATAAAGAGAGGACTACTAATCAAACACTTTCAGTATTACAAAGAGAAAAAAAAAAAAACTAAAATGTGTCTAAATAAAGTTTAAATAATGACAACAAAGTAGTTTAGTCTAACATAATAGGCAATACAAAATATATTCCCACTGACATATGCATGAAAGAATAATAAATCATTGCGTTGGAAAAAGTATATAGTCAATGACCCAGTATATAGCCAGGAAAAATTAGTATGTATACCAAAAACAGAGGGGAAAAAAAGAGATAAAGCAACCAGGGAAAAATAATATAACAATAATAATAGTTATACCCTGAACAGCATTTCCCCAAAATGAAATCAATGAGAACTGATGCAGCAAATAAAGAAAAATATGACTAATAAAGACATATTAGCAAACAGAGTCATACATATTGAAAACACCACAAAGTGCAGCACTGCAAGGACAGGTAATGCCCAAACAGTAAGAGGAGGGTAATACTCAGCTGCAGCTAGATTGTGTAGAGTTTGTGTCCATATTGATTGTACAGGATGTGTTTCCAAAGTCTGCTTATAACAGGAACAAAAAATAAAGTCCAAAATGCTGCATCAGATCCATCATAAGTCCCTCAGAATAGAAGATTACATAAAGGCTGTAGTAAAGTAAACACTCAACATGTTTCACCCGTGAGTGGGCTTCTTCCTGGAGGGACTTATGATGGATCTGATGCAGCATTTTGGACTTTATTTTTTGTTCCTGTTATAAGCAGACTTTGGAAACACATCCTGTACAATCAATATGGACACAAACTCTACACAATCTAGCTGCAGCTGAGTTTTACCCTCCTCTTACTGTTTGGGCATTACCTGTCCTTGCAGTGCTGCACTTTGTGGTGTTTTTAATATGTATGACTCTGTTTGCTAATATGTCTTTATTAGTCATATTTTTCTTTATTTGCTGCATCAGTTCTCATTGATTTCATTTTGGGGAAATGCTGTTCAGGGTATAACTATTATTATTGTTATATTATTTTTCCCTGGTTGCTTTATCTCTTTTTTTCCCCTCTGTTTTTGGTATACATACTAATTTTTCCTGGCTATATACTGGGTCATTGACTATATACTTTTTCCAACGCAATGATTTATTATTCTTTCATGCATATGTCAGTGGGAATATATTTTGTATTGCCTATTATGTTAGACTAAACTACTTTGTTGTCATTATTTAAACTTTATTTAGACACATTTTAGTTTTTTTTTTTTTCTCTCTTTGTAATACTGAAAGTGTTTGATTAGTAGTCCTCTCTTTATATTTTTGATACATATATATTTTCATAGGCTGTCTTTAGTATTTTTATGTTTTTAAGTTAGTGTGTCTTGTTGTTTAATCAATAAAATCTTGTTCATTTTTTCTGAATTGGCGGAGCATCTGTTTCTTTTTAACCATCTTTATCTTATAGATTAGTTTAGGTGTAATTTAGAGTGCTACTAAGGGGATTGTCTATGTTCTTTTCATCTGTGTGTCTTATATAGTTTTCACTATCCCCTAGCACCATCAGGTCCTATTTAATTTATATACTGACTTTAATTGGGGTATATATTTTATTTTACCCTTATAGTTAGTTTTATTAAAGGGCTTGAGTTAACCTTATATATTATGTGTTGAGCAACTTCTCCTTTTGTGTGTTCTATATATATATATATATATATATATAGTGGTTGACAAATCACCAAAAAATCTACTCGCCACACAAAAAAATCTACTCGCCACCTAGTACCAAACGTGTGCTGCTTGGGCCAATATTTACTCGCCCGGGGGTTAAATCCACTCGCCCGGGGCGAGCAAATGTATAGGTTTGTCGAACACTGTATATATATATATATATATATATATATATATATATATATATATATATATATGCAAATACAACTGTATGCTCATCTGCATGTCTTAGGCAGGTCTGCAACCCCGCCTTTCCCCATTATCACCCAGCATACAGCACTTCCACTGCAGCAAGGGATTCTGGAGGGTTTTTGTCACTTTTTTTACTCACCATAACTTAACTCAGTATTATATATATATATATATATCCAGTTAAAATCAACCCCACACTGATGAGACCCATTAAGGTTGAAACAGCTGTCTGTGGGTGGTTTTCTGGGTATGCACCTTAACCCTGGCTGTGCTCAAAGCTGTGACCATGCAGCAAGCTTAAGCCTATAGGGAACCATGTTAAAAATGGTTTTAGAGGCAAAAAGTGACACTGTGTGCTCATTTGCATGTCATTTCCCAGAATCCCTTGCTGCAGTGGAAGTGCTGTATGCTGGGTGATAATGGGGAAAGGCGGGGTTGCAGACCTGCCTAAGACATGCAGATGAGCATACAGTTGTATTTGCATATTTGCTTTCCTGTGGAGGGTTTTTGTCACTTTTTTTACTCACCATAACTTAACTCAGTATTATATATATATATATATATATATATATATATATATATATATATATATAATATCCACAGAAGCAGCCAGCACTCCACTTGCAGAACAAATTGGATGCTTGTCCCATAAAGCAATAATAAACCATACGATACCGTTTGAAGCACGAGATCAGGAGACAGCACTCTGGTGCTTCAAACGGTATCGTATGGTTTATATATATATATATATATATATATATATATATATATATATATATAGTTGCTCACACAAATAAAAGCATTTCGTCAGCCACAGAACGGTATCGTCTATTCATTTTTTATTATATATATAAGTATAGCCCTGGTAGGTTTGGGCTATTATTCTGTCCTCCTTCTGTGCAATAATCCCTGGTAAGGGCAGGTTTGCCAGGAGTTAAGATGGGTTCTCCCCATTCACTGCAGATCAGTGAGGCAGAGAAAGCAGTGCAGTCAGGCCTGTGTCCAATAAGGGACAGGGGCGGGCTCTTGTTGTATCTGTCTTAATGATCTGCATTTCCTGTATTGAGTCAGTTGCTCCTACCCTGAGAGGAGCTGAGTCTTACCTAACCGAGCTGTCAGGGACCTGGCAGACTTGAGGCCCTTCCCCTGGGAGAGGCTGGTAGACTGTTCCCACTACTCTGATAGGGGGTAGTGGAAGAGCTACACTGGTGACACACTTTATTCGAGCTCGGCTAGTCCCACGAATTCGGGTATACCCGGGTGTATTGAGGTTTGTGACTGTTTTCTGCCCGAGTGCATTGAGTTATTTTCCGGCAGGGATTGAAGCATTTTATTCCCGCTGGCTGCAATACTGCACAGTACATATATATATACTGCATTACAATTCATGAATTTATGCCATCTGGTAGACACGCGAAGCATTGCAGCCTATTAAATCCAAATCATTATCATTTAACAGATCAGCCGCCCGGCAGCCAGGCATGAACCCAGGCTGGGAAGGCAAATGCAACGGGGCTTGTCAGAGGTGAGGAGCGGCGCATTCCAGGTATCTGCCAGGTACATACCGGGTATTTGCTCGAATAAAGTGTGTCGGTGCAGTAGGCCTGCTTCCAGGGCCCTGACTGGGAGTGAAAGGCCAGGGTAATTCTGAGAAGTACTGCTGTGTTACTGTGTTCCTGTACAGCTGTGTTACTGTGTTCCTGTGCTGCTGTGTATGCTGTTCCAGTGAATGCTGTTGGTGGAATACCCAAATACGGGGGAATACCCGTTACAATTGGAGGCACTGCTGAGAGAATCAGGACAGGCTTTCAGCGACGCAAAACAGAGAGATTGAAAGTATGCTTCCAGAACAAGTGCTGCTGAAAGGGGGAAGTCTAGGGGTAGTCAGGAGAATGAAAAACCTCGCAAAGCACACCCTAGACTGCCCTAAAGGGTGAATAGGTCTGGAGACAAGGCGATTGCTGTTCTAGTCAAACCTGAGGCGGGTAGTCAGGATGCCTAGGGGGTGGCCTGGTTAACGCAGTTAAGAGGGTCCCCTGGATAGGATCCACGATACTGGCAGCCAAGAGGGGGAGACACAAGAGTACTGCACAGGGAAGAGCCCAGAGTACTACTAGCCAGTTGCCAGACTATGAACCGCTGCGGCCCCCTGCCCTGTGACTGGCTCAGCGAAGAGTCCACATCATGAGGTAACACACAGTGACCCTCCTCTAATCTCCACCAGAGGGAGGGGTCACAGTGAAAGCCAGAGTCACGCCTTACTACGAGTGCCCCTCCTCTAATCTCCACCAGAGGGAGGGGGCACAATGAGAGACAATCCCAGAGCTTTACCCAAACTGAAGGAGGAGCTGGATGCGAGCTGCCGCAACCTCAGACTGATGGAACATGGCGGGCCAGATGAGTGAGTTACCCCTTTCTTTTGTGCCCGTGTATACATAAAGTAAGAGCAGGCGATATGGACTTTGCCTATTACTTGCTGCCAGAAGGTTTCCTGGATGTACTCACTGATGGGATCACCAGCTTGCGGTGTTTGGGCCCTGACTGTGTATGCCTGGGAGAAGACCTTGTTTGGGGGACTATTTTCTTTGTGAATGGGGCAAGCCATCTTGTGTCTAGCCCGCTAATGCCTACCCTTGGGGTGTACCGAACCCCGACGACTGAGACAAGGCCCGAGCCGGTTCCAGAGACCGCAACCCAAATGCTACCGGGTGAGGTGATCGAACCTGACGAGGCCAGAGACGATCCTCTGGTGTCAGCAAAGCCTGATGACCCAGCAGTTATGCTATGCGATGTGGGCCATGTCGATGCTACCCATGCAGAGGGCCCGTGCGCCCCAACAAACGTTCCAGGGGGTCCATGCACTCCGATTCCAGAAGCGGAACTCACAATGGTGGAACCCAAGGAAGAGACAGTGACTGCCCAGGGAGGATGGGGATCGCTATCGCTGGTGGTGCAGAAGAGGGACCGCTTCGTGCCTATTGCCGCCAGTGACTGCGAGGGGCCCCAATGTCATTCCCCTGCGGAGATGTCCCTACTTGCCTCGTCGGACGACGAGCGTGATAGCAATTCAGCGGGTGTGATACGCCTACCGGCGGACCCCTACAGCGGTGCTGCAAGAAGAGAGCCACTTACCTGTGATGTGGAGCGGGTGAGACAAGATGTCTCCCGACAGCAGGCGCTGGTGCGGCCGGAGCTGCGTAGCAGTCCCACAGCCGTGGTGACTCCCAGTGTGTCGGAGGAGTCCGGAGACGAGGCTCATCCCAGCGCCTACTTCCGCATGAAGGACAGTGTCGAGCTCCCGGTACCCCATCCTGCGGATGATGTACTTCCTGTGCGGGACCTGACACAAGATGACGCGACCTCGCGAGAGGATGACGTCACTTACAAGGCGACCTCCGGAGCGGACTGGCACTGTGCTGTGACCGCTACGGTGAGTAGCTCCCTCTCCAGGCGAGAAATGAAACACTACATAGGGTGGTAGACCGAGGAAAACGCTGGCCTGTCGTGGCTGCGTCCAAGCAGCCAACGTCACCTGCGGTAGGCTGTGGCCTAGCTGAAGCCAAGGACTTTGCCCCAGACACTGTTGCTTCCTATGCCCCAGTCTTTGGCCCCATTACCCCTGCCATTGCCCCTGTCCCTGTCCCATCTGCTTCGTTTCCAGATACAGTCACCACGGGTCACTGGGTGAACAGGGGGTCCCCAAGCCAATCACTGATTACAAGGACTGGGTGGGTTTGGTTCAGGACTCTGGGGATTTGGGTAATGATGTTGTTCATATTGTGCCTGTTGCTCGGGTAAAACCCTATGTGCCTCCAGTGTCTGACAGAGTTGTCAGAAATCACCAAAAGTCATTACTTTATTTTCACCACTCAGTAGAGGGGGGGATTGAGTTTGAAATGGGTTCCACTGATGAGGACAGGGGATATAGTTCTGATGATGAGGAAAGATCAGACGAGGAAAATTGGGATACTAATAGCTCCCTAGAGAATTGGTATAATGAAGAAAGGGTGCCTTACATCTCCAGGAGATGCCTTGAGAAAGTGTATGGGCATGATCCTCTCCGACCATTAGCACCCATGTCTAAATTATGGGATGATTGTAGGTGTCCAGTATGCCACCCAGGGTGTTATGGTACTTCTGCTCCAAACCCAGTGGACCGTGCTGTGCACAGGCTACCCTAAAAGGGTATAGCTAGTACAAGTGAATACATATCCTGAGGGTAGGGTAGTAAAGGAACCTGACCCCAGGCATTACTGTTAGTAGCGGATTCTCCAAGTTGGGAGTAATCTTAGTTCTTTTGTGTCACCATCTAAGGAGGGTGTATAACCTGCAAATGTAATAACACTGTATTATGGTGAATAATATGTCATGTTATTTTGTTTTGTATAGGTTGTTCACCTGCAGGATGGACCCGCAAATTTAGGTCCAAGTGGGGACCATTGGATTCCACCAGAGGGAGAGTATAGCCCGGGTAGGTTTGGGCTATTATTCTGTCCTCCTTCTGTGCAATAATCCCTGGTAAGATGGGTTCTCCCCACTCACTGCAGATCAGTGAGGCAGAGAAAGCAGTGCAATCAGGCCTGTGTCCAATAAGGGACAGGGGCGGGCTCTTGTTGTATCTGTCTTAATGATCTGCATTTCCTGTATTGAGTCAGTTGCTCCTACCCTGAGAGGAGCTGAGTCTTACCTAACCGAGCTGTCAGGGACCTGGCAGACTTGAGGCCCTCCCACTGGGAGAGGCTGGTAGACTGTTCCCACTAATCTGATAGGGGGTAGTGGAAAAGCTAGGCCTGCTTCCAGGGCCCTGACTGGGAGTGAAAGGCCAGGGTCATTCTGAGAAGTACTGCTGTGTTACTGTGTTCCTGTACAGCTGTGTTACTGTGTTCCTGTGCTGCTGTGTATGCTGTTCCAGTGAATGCTGTTGGTGCAATAAAGTGTTCCTAATTATAAAGAAGCGGTTGTGAGACTGGAATCTCTCATCCTTGAGTGGGACGTTCTATTCCAGGGATTCAACCCCATATCCTGGGGCCTGCAATAGATGGAGGCACTGTCACCGTGAGTACGTACTGGGTATGTCCCCAGAAGCCTGTCCTGACCTTCCCCATAATACCATCAAGCGGGAGACTCAGGAGTCCTGTAAGCCAGCAGGTGTACCACACTATTATGCCTTGTAACCAGAACAGCGTTTCCCCTAGGAGACCCTATTTGCGATTGGGTGGGGGAATACCCGTTACATATATATATATATAAATATATATATATATATATATATATATATATATATATATATATATACAGTGTTCAACAAATCCATTAAAATACAGGCCCGTGGCGACTGGATTTGACCCTGTGGTGACCTCCTCATGGCCGACACAAAGCAGGGCGGGATTGGGAGTGGGACTAGGTGGCGAGTAGATTTTTTGGTTTGGCTAGTAGATTTTTGGGTGATTTGTCAACCACTGTGTGTGTATATATATATATATAAAGCAACTGTAAATGTTACTGTATGTTCATTTGCATGTCTTAGACAGGTCTGCAACCCTGTCTTTCACCATTGTCACCCAGCATACAGCGCTTCCACTGCAACAAGGGATTCTGGGAAATTACATGCAAATGAGCACTCAGTGCCACCTTTTGTCTCAAGCTCGTATTACACAAGCCAATCCTCAAGCCAATACATGCTGTTTTATACACAGCTTTTAAGCAGAGGCTGGGATGAGACGGGGGGGGGGAAAGTAGGGATGGGGAATGGGGGGGGGGAAGTGGGGGATGGGGAATGGGGGGGGGGGGAGCAAAGACGGACAAAGACTAATTGAGATTGACGCCTATTTAAAGATGTTATTTAAGGAAATGTTTGAGTTCCCAGTCGGTATACATACCCTTGGGTGTCAGAGTCCCAAGGGTATAAATCCAATGCATCTCACGGCAGTTGAGAAGAGATTCTCTATCCCCACCTCTTGGATGTATTGCAATGTGTTCAATGGCGCTAAATGTGAGTTGATCTACTGAGCCCATTGAGCATTGATTAAAGTGTCTTGCGACTGAGAATTTCTCATCTCTATTCTTGATGGTTCTGATATGTTCACTGATTCTTATTTTCAAAGGTCTTGTCGTTCTACCTATATAACTGCAACCACATGCACATCTCAGAATGTATATCACAAATTTTGTATTACATGTTAGAAAAGAATTAATCCTCTGCTTTTGACCTGTATATATATTTTTTATGGATTTAATAGGTAGAGCATATTTACAATAATTGCAGGATCCACATTTGTAAAACCCATTGGGGATGGTGCTCTTAGTAGGTTTCTTTGTTCTGTACATACTCGGTGAGATATGAGTACCTACTGTCTTTGCTTTCCTATACACTATTCTAGGATTGGATTTAGTGTATTTTTCTAGATCTTTATCTAATCTGAGTACCTCCCAGTGTTTGTTGAGAATAGATCGAATATTGCCAGCTTATCTGGAATAGGTGGTAATAAAGAGAGGTGCCTCTCTATCATAATTCCCTTTTCTTTGTTCATCTGGCCTACTCTTTTTAGATCTTTGTAAGAGATCTGCCCTCTTGAGCCTTTTCACATTGTTGAGTGCACTCCCCAGAACACCGTCAGAGTATCCACGAGCTTTAAATCTTAATCTGAGATTTTCAGCTTGAATATCAAAGGATTCTTCCGTAGAACAAATCCTTCTAAGTCGTAGAAACTGACTTTTGGGGATACCATTGAGCAGTGGTCTCGGGTGTGCACTATTAGCTCTTAACAAGGAGTTGCGGGAGTTCTCCTTTCTATAAATGTCTGTTTGTATCAGTAGATTGGTATCTACATATAGATGCAGATCCAAGTAATCAATATGATGATCATGTATGGTATGAGTAAATTTGAGATTACAGTCATTGGTATTAATATAATCTAAAAATGATAAAAGTGTCTGTGTATCCCCACACCAAATCAAAAGTAAGTCATCGATATAGCGACGATAGAATTTAATATATTGTCTGTAAGGATTATTGTCACCGAAAATGTGGTAAGTCTCCCAAAAGCCCATGAATAAGTTGGCATACGAAGGTGCAAATGATGTGCCCATAGCGGTCCCCTGTGTCTGTAAAAAATATTGATCATCAAACGTGAAGTAATTATGCTGCAACAAAAACAGAATGCAATCCATAGTAAAGGTAATTTGTGCCAAGTGAAGATTAGATAAATTGAGAAAGTGACTCACTGCTTTTATACCCTTAGAGTGCTCAATGATCGTGTAGAGTGAGGTCACATCTAGTGTGACCCATATGTAAGAGTGACACCATGTGATTTGTCCAATGTCTGTAAGTAAATCAAAGGAGTCTCTTAAAAAAGAGGGTAACTTTTGAACCAATGGTTGTAAAAATAAATCCACGTACCTGGATACACCATCTCCCAAAGATCCAATGCTGGAAATGATTGGTCTGCCTGGAGGGCATGTAAGTGACTTATGAATCTTTGGGAGATGGTGAAAAACAGGCACAGTGGGAAAAGGATTGAAAAGAAACTCCGCTTCCTGCTTGGACAAAACCCGCAACTCCTTACCTAAATCTATAAGTTTCCCAACTTCTTTGAGGTACATTTGTGTAGGTTTGAGACTAGACTAGGTAATCACCACTGTCATTAAGGTTATGGTGGGTAAAAAAAGTGACAAAAACGGAAGCGCTGTATGCTGGGTGACAATGGGGAAAGACAGGGTTGCAGACCTGTCTAAGACATGCAAATGAACATACAGTAATATTTACAGTTGCTTTATGCTTTACTGTGGAGGGTTTTTGTCACTTTTTTTACCCAACATAACCTTAATGACAGTGGTGATTACCTAGTCTAGTCTCAAACCTGCTTTGCCATTAAGACCAGCCTCACACTGATGATACCCATCAAGGTTGAAACATGTATGTGAGTAGGTCTAATGGCTTTGCATCTCATCCCAGCCTCTGCTTAAAAGCTGTGTATAAAACAGCATGCATTGGCTTGAGGATTGGCTTGTGTAATACGAGCTTGAGACAAAAGGTGGCACTGAGTGCTCATTTGCATGTAATTTCCCAGAATCCCTTGCTGCAGTGGAAGCGCTGTATGCTGGGTGACAATGGGAAAAGACAGGGTTGCAGACCTGTCTCAGACATGCAAATGAACATACAGTAATATTTACAGTTGCTTTATATATATATATATATATATATATATATATATATATATATATATATATATATATATATATATATATATATATATATATATATATATTGTAAGAGAAAAAGGGGACCCCGCATCCACAAGATTAATAGATGTAACTAAATACCGACTTCTATATCAATATACAGTGATAAGTCAGTGGTGCTGTATGGGCCAATCAATGCAGTAGGAGAAAGTAAAGCCCCAAACAATAGCACTCTAGTATACCTTTAAAGTACAAATTCACTAAATCTTTATTAAATAACTGTCACAGAACAAAAAATAAAAGAAAGCACAGAAAATTAAAACAAGGCATGAATCCCCTGTACGTAAAAAAACCTGACATAAATCCTCCAGCAGTTAATTCCAAATGGGAACAAAACCCATATCAATAGTGACAGAAAATACACTCTAATGTACCTGACAAGGTTGACAAAATAATACAGACAAGAAGCCAAAAATAAAGTGGCTATGGCCAAATGGTCAAATCACATGATATCAACACATTCTTATTCCCACATAATCTCAGGGAATGTCTCAAGTGACACAGTGTAGCAATATATGATAGGGCCACACAATATACAGCCTTAGGAAGCACACCTCCAAAAACTTATATGCTAATGTCATACATCACCAAATGTCAGGCAAACTGCAAAATCATGGAGGAGACAAGGAGCAAAACGCTCAGAACATGATTACGTGTCCCTAGGGGGGGACAAACCAGGGGGTCCTGCCTACTACACCTGCTCCTACGCATTTCGGCCAAGAGCCTTCTACTGCCGAAACCTGATTGCTGATTGGCGCGCGCTCCCAGGCTTTGTGGGCATGCGGCCAGGCTCTATATGAGCCCGCCCTCAACGAGCAGCCATTCTTTCTGGCCGGAGATCTATTGGAGAGTAAGTACTCTCCAATCTCTGCATGCTGCGGCCCCTCTGCTCCTTCCCTGCCTCCTGCAAGCCCCCTTACTCCCCGCTTCCCGCGCGGGGCAGGAGATGGTAGTGGGGTGTCCCCCCTTCTGTCCCTGTCCCCGCTTACCCCGGCTTCCCGCCGATCCCCACGCGGGGCAGGAGATGGTAGTGGGGTGTCCCCCCTTCTGTCCCTGTCCCCGCTTACCCCGACTTCCTGCTGATCCCCCCATGGGGCAGGAGATTGTAGTGGGGTGTCCCCCCTTCTGTCCCTGTCCCCGCTTACCCCGACTTCCCGTTGATCCCCCCGCAGGGCAGGAGATGGTAATGGGGTGTCCCCCCTTCTGTCCCTGTCCCCGCTTACCCCGACTTCCCGCCGATCCCCGCACGGGGTTGGAGATGGTCACGGGGGGTGAGCGGGGCAGTGGTGGTGGTGGTCGCACGGCCTTTCCTCTTCTTCCCCCTGTCGTGTGTGTGGGTGTCTGTGTGCAGTGTGTGTATGCATGGGTGTGTGTGTGTGTGTGTATGCATGGGTGTGTGTGTGTGTGTGTGTATGCATGGGTGTGTGTGTGTATGCATGGGTGTGTGTGTGTGCATGGGAGAGTGTTCCTTCCCCCCACCCTGTCGCCTCCCCCCAACCCTGTCGCCTCCCCAAAGATTACACTAAGCCCAGCTATCTTCATGACGGCGCAGCATGAGGTGTGGGGGGGGTGGTGAGGAGGGGGGGGATGCTGGTCTGCCCGCTTGACCACTAGCTTCATGCCGTCGAGTGGAGCAGGGCAGTGGCGGCCACGGCGGGGCTGACTGTCCCCTGGGGCGCCCGCTGGGGGACACCTCGCAACGTGCCTGCCACCTCCTCAAAGCTTCCACTACATCCGTGTGAGGTATGGGGGGGGGATGTCGGCCTGCCCCCCCACCACGAGCGGGAGATGGGCGCGGGTGGGTGGGGGAGGAGCGTGGTGGTGGTGGTGCTGGTTGCGGCCTTTCCTCCCCCCCCCTGTATGTGTAGAGTGTGTGTGTGCGTGTGTGTGCGTGTGTGCGTGTGTGTATGTATGTGTATGGGAGAAGGTGTATGGGAGTATGTGTGTGACACCAGAGGTACCCCCCCAATCAGTCACCCCCCACCCCCAGTCAGTGTCAGTCACCCCCCACCCCCAGTCAGTGTCAGTCACCCCCCACCCCCAGTCAGTGTCAGTCACCCCCCACCCCCAGTCAGTGCCAGTCACCCCCCACCCCCAGTCAGTGTCAGTCACCCCCCACCCCCAGTCAGTGTCAGTCACCCCCCACCCCCAGTCACTGTCAGTCACCCCCCACCCCCAGTCACTGTCAGTCACCCCCCACCCCCAGTCAGTGTCAGTCAAACCCCACCCCCAGTCAGTGTCTGTCACCCCCCACCCCCAGTCAGTGTCAGTCACCCCCCACCCCCCGTCAGTGTAAGTCACCCCCCACCCCCAGGCAGTGTCAGTCACCCCCCACCTACAGTCAGTCAGTCACCCCCCACCCCCAGTCAGTGTCAGTCACCCCCCACCCCCAGTCAGTGTCAGTCACCCCCCACCCCCAGTCAGTGTCAGTCACCCACCACCCCCAGTCAGTGTCAGTCACCCCCCACCCCCAGTCAGTGTCAGTCACCCCCCACCCACAGTCAGTGTCAGTCACCCCCCACCCCCAGTCAGTGTCAGTCACCCCCCACCCCCAGTCAGTGTCAGTCACCCCCCACCCCCAGTCAGTGTCAGTCACCCCCCACCCCCAGTCAGTGTCAGTCACCCCCCACCCCCAGTCAGTGTCAGTCACCCCCCACCCCCAGTCAGTGTCAGTCACCCCCCACCCCGTCAGTGTCGGTCACCCCCACCCCCAGTCAGTGTCAGTCACCCCCACCCCCAGTCAGTGTCAGTCATCCCCCACCCCCAGTCAGTGTCAGTCACCCCTGCCCCAGTCAGTATCAGTCACCCCTGCCCCAGTCAGTGTCAGTCACCCCCCACCCCCAGTCAGTGTCAGTCACCCCCCACCCCCAGTCAGTGTCAGTCACCCCTGCCCCACCAAGCCAGCCAGTCACTCACCCTTGCCCCACCCAGCCAGTCACTCACCCAGCCAGTCACTCACCCAGCCAGTCACTCACCCATCTGGTCACTCACCCAGCCAGTCACTCACCCATCCGGTCACTCACCCAGCCAGTCACTCACCCAGCCAGTCACTCACCCAGCCAGTCACTCACCCAGCCAGTCACTCACCCAGCCAGTCACTCACCCACCCAGCCAGTCACTCAGTTACTCACCCACCCAGCCAGTCACTCACCCAGCCAGTCACCCAGCCAGTCACTCACCCAGCCAGTCACCCAGCCATCCAGCCAGTCACTCACCCAGCCAGTCACTCACCCAGCCAGTCACTCACCCAGTCAGTCACTCAGTCACTCACCCACCCAGCCAGTCACTCACCCAGCCAGTCACTCACCCAGCCAGTCACTCACCCAGCCAGTCACCCAGACACCCAACCACCCAGCCAGTCACTCACCCAGCCAGTCACTCACCCAGCCAGTCACTCACCCAGCCAGTCACTCACCCAGCCAGTCACTCACCCACCCAGCCAGTCACTCACCCACCCAGCCAGTCACTCAGTCACTCACCCACCCAGCCAGTCACTCACCCAGCCAGTCACTCACCCAGCCAGTCACTCACCCAGCCAGTCACTCACTCACCCAGCCAGTCACTCACCCAGCCAGTCACTCACCCAGCCAATCACTCAGTCATTCACCCAGCCAGTCACTCAGTCACTCACCCAGCCAGTCACTCAGTCACTCACCCAGCCAGTCACTCAGTCACTCACGCAGCCAGTCACTCAGTCACTCACCCAGCCAGTCACTCAGTCACTCACCCAGCCAGTCACTCAGTCACTCACCCAGCCAATCACTCAGTCACTCACCCAGCCAATCACTCAGTCACTCACCCAGCCAGTCACTCAGTCACTCACCCAGCCAGTCACTCACCCACCCAGCCAGTCACCCAGCCTCTCTCTCTCTGTGTATCACCCACCCTCTGTGTGTGTGTCACCCACCTTTTCCCCCCTCTGTGTCTCCCCCCTCTGCCTCCCCCCACACTCTCTCTCTCTCCCCACACTCTCTCTCTCTCCCCCCACTCTCTCTCTCTCCCCCACGCTCTCTCTCTCTCCCCCTACACTCTCTCTCTCTCCCCACACACTCTCTCTCTCCCCCACACTCTCTCTCTCCCCCCACACTCTCTCTCTCTTTCCCCACACTGTCTCTCCCCCCACTCTCTCTCCCCCCACTCTCTCTCCCCCCACTCTCTCTCCCCCCCACTCTCTCCCCCCACACTCTCTCCCCCCCACACTCTCTCCCCCCCCCCACACTCTCTCTCCCCCCACACTCTCTCTCCCCCCACACTCTCTCTCCCCCCACACTCTCTCTCCCCCCACACTCTCTCTCCCCCCACACTCTCTCTCTCTCCCACACACTCTCTCTCTCTCTCCCACACACTCTCTCTCTCTCCCACACACTCTCTCTCCCACACTCTCTCTCCCACTCTCTCTCTCTCTCTCTAACACTCTATCTCTCTCCCACACTCTCTCTCTCTCTCTCTACCACACTCTCTCTCTCTACCACACTCTCTCTCCTACACTCTCTCTCTCTCCCACACTCTCTCTCTCCCACACTCTCTGTCCCACACACTCTCTCTCTCTCTCTCCCACACACTCTCTCTCCCACACTCTCTTTCTCTCCCACACTCTCTTTCTCTCTCCCACACGCTCTCTCTCTCTCCCACACTCTCTCTCTCACACTCTCTCTCTCTCACACTCTCTCTCTCTCTCTCTCTCACACACACTCTCTCTCTCACACTCTCACTCTCTCTCTCTCTCACTCTCCCCACACTTTCTCTCTCTCTCTCAAACTCTCTCTCTCTCTCCCCACACACTCTCTCTCTCACCACACTCTCTCTCTCTCCCCACACTCTCTCTCTCCCCACACTCTCTCTCTCTCCCCCACACTCTCTTTTTCTCTCTCCCTCTCTATCTCTCTCTCTCCCACACACTCTCTCTCTCCCTCTCTCCCCCACACTCTCTCTCCCCCCACACTCTCTCTCCCTCCCCCCCCCACTCTCTCTCTCTCCCCCACACACTCTCTCTCCCCCACACACTCACACTCTCTCTCTCTCTCCCCCACACACTCACTCTCTCTCTCTCCCCCACACTCTCTCTCTCTCTCTTCCCCACACTCTCTCTCTCTCTCCCACACTCTCTCTCTCTCTGTCACTCACACTCTGGATCTCTTATTTACCCTATATCTTAACTGTCCTATACTACACCGAAATATTAACTGCCCTATACTGCTTTCTTCCAGATCTGACTCAAGCTTCACACGGAAGACATCGGAACCCCCCCCCCTAACCCAGAACAGGTAGGGAACACATCCCCTCCAATGTATAACATTGCGGGAATGAGGGTACCTGAACATTGATGGACTGCGGATCAGGTAAGATCCCAGGCGGGATTGCTGCTTTAGATATTGTGAAGCGGGGGCATCCTGACACTGGTTAAGGGATTCAGGAAACTAGTCATTCACACCTGGCTTTTAATTCTAGATCCGACATTTACACACACACACACACACACACACACACACACACACACACACACACACACACGTAACAAGGACTAATTGTAGTATAATGTAATACAATAAATACATTTGTCAAAAACGAATGTTCTTCTGACTAGGAATTTATTAAATGTATTTTATTTATATATTTTATTTTAAAGCGGGGGTGGGGTTGGGGGCGGGGTTGGGGGCGGGGTTGGGGGCGAGGTTGGGGGCGGGGTTGGGAGCGGGACTAGGTGGCGAGTAGATTTTTTGGTTGGGCGAGTAGATTTTTGGGTGATTTGTCGAACACTGTATATATATATACACACACACAGAGAAAAAGAGAAGAGAGAGCGCGCACGCCCCATAGCGTAAAAAAGTACATTTATTGATGGGAAGGAGAGGGAAGGGGAAGAATATCACTCACAGGGTATCTAAAATATAGGCAATTGTGATTGTATTATATCACTGCCAAGCCGGATTCTCCGCATCTGTGATCCGCAATCCAAATGTCACTTGACAGTAACGGGGAAAACGATAACCGAAAGGCCAAAAATTACTGCAAGAAGTCCTCAACCCGATCAGTATGGAACCTTCGCAGGATCTCCTGTAGTCTCTAGCCACAAATTTGCTCCGTCTGTGATCTGGGTCAAACGCGCTGCGTGATGATGTAGTGTCTTTACGTGATGACGTAGTCCTGACACGTTTCGTCGCACACGGGCGTCTTTCTCAAAGGAAGTGTATTGGAGTTCATCAGCTTCCTATTTAAGTCCACTGGGTTACCAAGCAACCACATTAAGCCACTATAATAGGTTGGGCACAGCCTATAAATGCACTCGATTATTACAACTAATATTAAATGCTATAAATAACAATGGACTACAGTAAATAAACAAAACCAAAATAATAAAATAATATGACTAAACAAACATTAAACCAAAGAAAAAATGAAATATATTCACAAATATAAACCATATATCTATATATATAAGACTGAAATATTATCTGTGTGTGTATTTATGCCCCATGTGATTGGCCGGCGGACGGCCACAGCTCATTGGCCTGTGGGGTAGGCTGACGTCACAGCAGGGTGTGACAGTCACACCACCCACACCCGGCTGCCGCGCCTAACCTCAACCTGCCGCCCCTCACACCCTCCAGCACGAGCGGCACGCCGCCTCACCTCAACCCACCGCCCCTCACACCCTACACCCTCCCGCCTAAAATCGGTGCTGGCTCCCGCATCACCCGCTGCCTCCCACCTCACCCGTGGGAGGACCGGGGTAGGGGGGGACACCCAAAGTCACTGCCCACCCCACCCAGTCACTGAGTCACTGCCTCCCACCCACCCACCAGTCACTGCCTCTCACCCAGTCACTGCCTCCCAAAGTCACTGCCAAGTGTCACTAACTCCCACCCACCCAGTCACTGCTAAAGTCACTGCCTAAGGTCACTACCTCCCACCCACCCAAAGTCACTGCCTCCCTCCCACCTACCCAGTCACTGCCTAAGTCACTGCCACCCACCCAGTCACTGCCAAGTCACTGCTACCCAGCCACTCACTGCCACCCAACCACCGCCTCGCACCCACCCACTCACCTAGTCACTGCCTCGCACTCGAGTGTCACTGCCTCACACAGTCACTGCCTCGCACCCACCTTCCCACTCACCCAGTAACTGCCTCGCACCTAAAGTCACTGCCTCCCACCCACGCAGTCACTGGCTTCCACCTACTCACCCACCCCCTGCCAAAGTCACTGCCTACCACCCACCCAGTCACTGCCTCCCACCCACCCATTCACTGGCATAGTCACTGCCTAACACTCACCCAGTCACTGCCAAGTGTCACTGCCACCCACCCACCGCCTCTCACCCACCCACCCAGTCACTGCCTCGCACCCACCCACCGCCTCGCAGCCACCTACCCAGTCACTGCATCCCACCCACACACCCAGTCACGGCCCGTGACCAAGGGGGTGAAATTGGAGCTGTGAAGGGGGGGGCGAGCTGTGAAAGGGGGGGATCAGACATGTGAACGCAGGGGGGGCGCAGCTGTGAAGGGGAGGTGCGGAGAGAGAGGGGAAGCAGGAAAATTAAATCCCAGGCAACGCCAGGTATATCATCTAGTATATAAATATATAAAACAATATTTAAATAATACTTTTAATGAGACAACTAAAAAACACTTGTAAGGATTATATAAAAATGGGTAAAAAGTATAGAATGTATACTGCGGGAATGTTTATGACCTGTTAATGTTCAAAAAAGGGGATCTCGAACCTACCCACAATGTATGTGAATAAGGGGAGCTAGCAGTCTATTTCAGGTATTTATACAGGTATATGCATGCAACAAATAACACGCTCATACAGTACATGTGTGAACCCTAACCATTTGTGTAATATATATTATTCTGTAAATATATTAAAGATGTATATGAATGGCCACAATTGTTATTATTGTTTATTAGACTATCCATAAAGACCTACTGGTAATAGATTCATGGCAAGTACAGGAAAAGTGAGATAGATTATGCACTGTTCAATGAACCATTGTGAATCAGAAGCTGTACATTATAGAATACAGAAGAGCGCTTATAATTACTCTCCTCTACCGAAGTGAGAAAGATTATGCATTATTCAATAAACCATTGTGCATTGGAAGCTAAACATTATAGGATACAGAGGAAGAGCGCATATAGTCACTCTACTATGGAGAGCCTCAAAAGGACCAAGGAAAACACTAGACTAAAGTGCTCTCATCTACTGTAAGCACTCATTTAACCCACCAGGAGTAAGAGTACCCAACTGGTGGATCCAGAATGTTTCTTGACGACAAAGGGTTTTATAGCGATCACCTCCTAGAGCAGAAGAAGAAACGTACTCAAAGCCCATAATCCAAAGGGATTTAGGGTCCTGGTTGTGTACCAATTTGAAATGTCTAGAGACACTATGAGTGTTAATGCCATTAATTACGTTTCTCCTATACTCCAGAAAGAGCGTGTGGTGCGACCAACGTATTGTTATATATATATATATTTGCTCGCACAAATAAAAGCATTTCGTTAGCCACAGAACGGTATCGTCTATTCATTTTTTATTTTATATATATATAAATATATATATATATATATAAATATATATATATGTAACCTAGTCCCCCCGTTTCCCCTCCCTTACCTCCGCTGTTGCGGGGGATGTTGTGGAAGGTGCAGGGGGCGATGGGCTTGCCGGAGGTTCGTGCATGCGCAGAGCACAGTCGGCGGCCATTACGAGTCGCGCATGCGCAGGACGCCATGCGCACGCGGCCCCAATTTTGTGAAGGCTCCGCGGGGACTACAAACCCCATAGTGCTTAGGGGCTGCATTCAACCTGATGCCAGGGAGCCAATCAGACAGCTGTTTCCGCTGGAAGGGGAAGAGATAGATATTTGTGCGCTGGGAGTGCAGAGGTCAGTCGGGATCCGGACAGAGAGGATGCAGGTAGGGTCCAGGGAGCAGTGCTCCTTTGGACTAGGCCAGATACCCCCCAAGGTCCAAGATAGATCCCCAGGCCCAAGTAGATATTTTGAACATTGCATACTGTAGGGAAAGGCCTCAGATAGGGACCCTTCCACAGTAGTGCTGTGTCCATAGAATGGGCTTGCAGGCAGTGCACTGCTGTGAAGTCGAACTCAAAAATCTGATGGAGGCTGGATCAGCAGTTAAAAGATGCAGGTTTATTAAAGATGAGGCATCACAGTGTACATGCGCTGTAAGAGGTAACTCTGACGCATTTGGACACAGCACTATTTACTCACAGGACTCCTAAAGGGCTCATTTGCAAGTGTGAGCAAGTGTGAGTACTTTATTCCTTATCTCTCAGTACTCTGTGGCTGTTTAGTCTAGCTCCAGGAGAGTCTATTGTTTTCTCGTTGGGATTCCATGATACATTTATTTTGCACTATGGGATTTATCCAGGAGCATCATGTTAAGTAGTTTTCCTCCCCCTAAATGGAGTATCATTTGACTATCTATCAAGCAAGCCCACAGTTGTTGAATAAGGTATTTAATTAGGTAATTACCTTCTTCCTGTTACTTTGGATCGTGCCCGCGCCGGGGAGTGACGTCACTTACCTTCGACACACGTGACACGGGGAGAGTGAGAGCAACGGAGGATGGCTTCATCATGACTACCTGCACACTCCGTGCTGATTCCCAAAATACTGCACTATATGCAGCTGACATTGTTTTTGTCACAGTTTTGCTAGCAGTTACCTCTCCAACACCCTCTCCCTTTCTTCATGCTCCTCCATTCTCCATTCATGCTTATAACAGGCATATGCCGCTAGGTAGATTGCCTTTGAGCTCCTCAGACGGTCCTTTCTACTCACAGTTGTTGAATACCTGTTTTCATGTGGATTGGACATTATGATATGCAATATTATTACAATTTTTAAGTAATTTCTTGAGCACAGATATAGAGCTTGTCTTTAATGCTCACTTTTCCACAGTAGTAAGAGTGAGAGATATGCTGCAGGAGGTTGCCTGAAGAAGAAGTGCGGCCTGTTGCATGAGAGCATACCAAGACTCCTTGATAGAGACTATTTATAGGGGTACACTCCGGCTGGAAGCTCCTCCAGAGGCATCCGCCTAAGGATTCACCCAGGAAAGGAGCAGCAGATTGCGGCGCAGAACCACGTCACTGATCCGAGGAGTTCTACTATTTGTCCTGGTCTGGACTAAGACCAGGGAGGTAATAACCAAGTGCACCAACAGGCCCCAACACAGGGAAGCACGCTATCCCACACACACTCTTTGGGGGAGGGATAGCTGGTGGACACTCAGTAGTTATGTGCCCAGACACTCCAGAACTTTGAGGTTTACAGTCGGGAGTTGTTACTGTGGGGAGATACTTTGCGGGGATTTGTTATGTGGATGGTATATATTCTGTGCATAGTAAATACTGTTATCACATATCTGTGTGCAATTACTGTGTGTATTGATTCCGGTGAGGGGCTCCTCCCACCACATTGGGATCCCACGCCGGTGGAGGAGCTGCAACTAGGCGATAAATATACCCCAGGCTCTCAGTGGCGGAGGCTCAGGCCTCTTCTTAGCCAAACAGGTGACAGCAGCACAGGTAGTTTCAGTACCCAGGGGGTACAAGGTCTATATTTGGAGGTGCTGCTGAGATTCAGACCTGGGGGCCCTATTTCATAGAATGGAAGGGCTCCGGCGCAACTGCGCATGACATACTCCAAGATGTCCCAGATGAATTCAAAAAACTTTATTGGCACAAGAAAACAATAGGGCTACACCACGATCTCCCCCTCTACACGTTTCACCCTCTGGAATAGGGCTTCGTCTCGGAGTGGGGAGACGTGGTATATGCCTGAACATTTATAGTAAAAAGCCCGCGAAAACGGGTGAAAATAATTAACCCCTTCATGGAGAAATAGCACATAGTGACATGACATTATCATGCACATAATACAAAATACTGTACATATCTATTATATAGAAGCCTGCATAGTGGGTTATATCTACAATAACCACATATGGCTTATCTTACGGCAAGTCAATTAACATGAAGGAACTTAAAAAACTGTTTGCAACATTTCAAAGTAATGCTGTGCCCCTGATGTTATTAATCCGTTAATAAACATGCAGTCTCAAATCATCTGATCTAGGTAAAGCATATTATGATGCATATAACAGTAGTGTTAAATGGTAAGTAATTAATAGAAACTGCTGGTTGGAATCATAATTCAAACAGGGGAAATGGCATGAAAAGGGGGGCGGGAAAGGAGGGAAAGGGAGGGAGGGAGAGGAGGGAGAGGGGGGGAAAGAGGGAAAGGGAGGGAGGGAGAGGAGGGGGGGAGGGGGAGAAAGCAAGAAAGAAACAGACACGGTGAATACCTAATAGAATATCTAAGTCAAATAATCATTCTATAATGTTAAAGTTAAAATATTCAGAAAAAACACGGCATGTCACAAAAACCTTTTAAACAAGAAGATACATCTAGTATTGTATTATAGGAAACATCGTAAATCCCATTCTATGTTGAGTCCATTGGGTTGCAGGGTGTTTAATGCAAAAATCCAATGAGCCTCTCGTTGATACAAGATTTTGATCCGGTCTCCTCTGCGAGGAGGTAAAGGAATATGCTCAATGGCTAGACATTGCAAAGAACCTACTGTACCCAATGGACAGGTGTTAAAATGTGAGGATACCGGATGCATCATATCATGATTACGTATAAGTCTCAAGTGCTCTAAGATGCGAATCTTAAGCACTCTGCTAGTAAGACCAACGTGTTGTTTCCTACATCCACATTGTAATAGGTAAACCACAAAAGATGTCTGACAAGACATAAAGGATTTAATCTTAAAGTTACGTGTTTCATCACGGTTGGTAAAATATGTTGATTTTCTCATGAAGGAACAGATCTTACAATGACCGCATTTAAACGAACCCTGTAATTTGGGAAATAAGGATAATCTATTGTTCTTATACATATTGGGCTGTAACATACTAGGTGACAAGAGATTGCCTAGTGTAGCCGCTTTGCAAAAGACTACACGAGGGCCAGTGCAAACCATTTTTTGTAGCAATGGGTCCAAGGATAATGTGGCCCAGTGCTTCTGAATTATTGATTTAATAGCATTGGCTTGCTCGCTGAAATTGGTAATAAAGTAGAGCGCATCAGTGCCTTCAAAGGGCGTACCTGCGTCAGATTTATTTAAATTCATATTGATTAACAAATCTCTTTCAGTGCCCAGGGCTATTTCATAAACTGTATCTAGATCCTTTTTAGCATACCCTCTCGCCATAAATCTGTCCCTCATCTCACCCGCCCTGTGTATGAAGGCACTAAGAGAGGAACAGTTCCGACGCAAGTGAAGGAACTGGCCCTTCGGGATGCCTCTAACCAGAGGGCGGGAGTGACAACTTTTAGCGTGAAGTAATGAATTTCTGGCATTTTCTTTCCTAAAAATATCAGATTGGATTTTATTATCAATATCAATGTATAAATTGAGATCAAGAAATTGTATTTGATGCATATCAAACACATGGGTGAATCTGAGATTTAGTGTGTTGTCTGCCAGATAAACAAAAAACTTCTTAAGGTCCTCCTCCCCACCACTCCAGATCAAAAGCAGGTCATCTATATAGCGCTTGTAGAACGCTATATGATGCCTGAAAGGATTAGAATCTCCAAACACGTGGGACATCTCCCACCAACCCATAAAGAGGTTGGCATAGGAGGGGGCAAACGAAGTCCCCATAGCTGTCCCACGTGATTGGAGAAAGTAATTGTGAGTGAGTGAAAATCTGATGCTATCCAAAAGAAAGGCAATATGTGCAGGAGAGAGAGAGGAATGGTCAGTGAGAAATAATTCCACAGCTGTGAGCCCATGGTCATGGTGAATAATGCTGTAAAGGGAAACTACATCCAGTGTGACCCAGATGTAGTGTGAGTGCCATGTGAAATGTGCTAAAAGTGATAAAACATGCTTGGTATCCAAAATGTGTGAAGGTAAAATGTGCACAAGTGGTTGTAAAAAGTGATCTATGTATTGAGAAAGGTGCTCTCCCAGGTATCCAATACTTGAAATGATTGGTCTACCAGGGGGTAAGTGAAGTGTTTTGTGAATTTTGGGGAGGTGATGAAAGATAGGTATGATGGGATCTGGAGTGGTGAGGAAGTCTCGCTCAGTGGGTGTGAGAATTTGTAAAATCTCACCTTTATCCATAAGGTCAGCAAATTCTTTAAGGAATTGAGGGGTCGGATCGCTGCCAAGGGCTTCATACTCCTCTGGATCATCAAGCTGCCGCTGAGCCTCTGACACATAATAATCCCTGTCGAGAACCACCGTTGCGCCCCCTTTATCAGCTTTTCTAATAAGAATAAGATCATTGTCAGCAAGTGATCTAATGGCCGCCCTTTGATCTAATGTAAGATTATCAGCATGTGATCCATATGTTCTGGATCCTTTATCCCCCACTCCCTTAGCAAGAAGTGAAAGATCTCTTTCTATAGCTTTTTGAAAGATGTCAATATACTGCCCCTTCATATGGGAAGGGTAGAATGTAGATTTCTTTTTGAAACCCGAGTTGGTGCTGCCTAGAAAATCAATAGGGTCATCTACCGTGTTATTTTCAGTAAAGAGATCAGTCAAATCTTGCTGGTAGCACTGATCTTGAAAGTCTAAGGGGATAGAAATAACAGGATTAACGTCAAAAATTGGCAACATGGTGTTTTTGGTTCCAATCCTAGAGGAAAAAAATCGTTTTATAGTTAGTTTGCGAGTAAATTTGTAAACATCCACCATGGTGGAGAAGAGGTTAAATTGTGTACTGGGTGCAAAGGATAGTCCAAGATGTGAGATAGACAATTCGGACTGTGTAAGTTCATACTTAGAGATATTTATAACGTTACTGTTCGTAATGTCTAAGTCTTTAATCTCTTTGACGGCTTCCCACTGTACATTTTTCCTTCTGCCTCTTCGTGTCTTTCCCCGTTTTTTGGAGACTTTTGACCGGCTGCTCTGCTCGGATGGATCGTCTCACTGGATGCAGCATTGTCCTCTCCGGATGATGGACAAAAGTCGCTCTCAGAAAAGGAGAAAGAAACTGCATGTGGTGTTAGTTCATTATATTTTGAACCCTTAAGGATGCCACTTCCCTCTTTATAGGATTTCTTTGATCTCGGTTTATTCTTATTTCTAGAAGATAGTTTTTGCCATATGTAAATTTGGTGTGCCTCATAATCAGCTTTATCCCTCTCGAATTTCGTTTGTTTGTTTAACATGATGGTTTTTTCCTGTTTGTTCAGTTTGTTGGCTATTTTAGAATCAAGTTCTTTGAAATTCTCCATATGTGAAAAAGCTTGTAATTTCTTTTGTAATTCTGCCACTTGTTTGGACACAGCCTTATTTTCTTGGGCTTTATATTGAATAATAAGGTCCATTAACTTAAACGAACAGTCATTGAGAATGAGGCACCACTGTCGTTCAAATTCTCCATTGACAAATCCAAGCGCTATATAGATGACCTGCTTATGATCTGGAGTGGTGGGGAGGAGGACCTTAAGAAGTTTTTTGTTTATCTGGCAGACAACACACTAAATCTCATATTCACACATGCGTTTGATATGCATCAAATACAATTTCTTGATCTCAATTTATACATTGATATTGATAATAAAATCCAATCTGATATTTTTAGGAAAGAAAATGCCAGAAATTCATTACTTCACGCTAAAAGTTGTCACTCCCGCCCTCTGGTTAGAGGCATCCCGAAGGGCCAGTTCCATCACTTGCGTCAGAACTGTTCCTCTCTTAGTGCCTTCATACACAAGACGAGTGAGATGAGGGACAGATTTATGGCGAGAGGGTATGCTAAAAGGATCTAGATACAGCTTATGAAATAGCCCTGGCACTGAAAGAGATTTGTTAATTAATATGAATTTAAATAAATCTGACGCAGGTACGACCTTTGAAGGCACTGATGCGCCCTACTTTATTACCAATTTCAGTGAGCAAGCCAATGCTATTAAATCAATAATTCAGAAGCACTGGGCCACATTATCCTTGGACCCATTGCTACAAAAAATGGTTTGCACTGGCCCTCGTGTAGTCTTTCGCAAAGTGGCTACACTAGGCAATCTCTTGTCACCTAGTATGTTACAGCCCAATACGTATAAGAACAATAGATTATCCTTATTTCCCAAATTACAGGGTTCGTTTAAATGCGGTCATTGTAAGATCTGTTCCTTCATGAGAAAATCAACATATTTTACCAACCGTGATGAAACACGTAACTTTAAGATTAAATCCTTTATGTCTTGTCAGACATCTTTTGTGGTTTACCTATTACAATGTGGATGTAAGAAACAATACGTTGGTCTTACTAGCAGAGTGCTTAAGATTCGCATCTTAGAGCACTTGAGACTTATACGTAATCATGATATGATGCATCCGGTATCCTCACATTTTAACACCTGTCCATTGGGTACAGTAGGTTATTTGCAATGTCTAGCCATTGAGCATATTCCTTTACCTCCTCATGGAAGAGACCGGATCAAAATCTTGTATCAACGAGAGGCTCATTGGATTTTTGCATTAAACACCCTGCAACCCAATGGACTCAACATAGAATGGGATTTACGATGTTTCCTATAATACAATACTAGATGTATCTTCTTGTTTAAAAGGTTTTTGTGACATGCCGTGTTTTTTCTGAATATTTTAACTTTAACATTATAGAATGATTATTTGACTTAGATATTCTATTAGGTATTCACCGTGTCTGTTTCTTTCTTGCTTTCTCCCCTCCCCCCTTTTCCCCCCTCCCCCCTTCCCCTCCCCCCTTCCCCACCCCCCTTCCCCTCCTCCTCCCCCCCTGCCCCCCCCTCCCCTCCCCTTCCTCCCGATCCCCTCCCCCCCTCCCCTCCTCCCCCCTCCTCTCCCCCCTCCTCTCCCCCCCGTCCCCCCTCCCCCTACTCCCTCCTCTCCCTCCCTCCCTTTCCCTCCTTCCACCCCTCCCCCCCACAACCCCCCTTTTCATGCCATTTCCCCTGTTTGATATTATGATTCCAACCAGCAGCTTCTATTAATTACTTACCATTTAACACTGGTGTTATATGCATCATAATATGCTTTACCTAGATCAGATGATTTGAGACTGCATGTTTATTAATGGATTAATAACATCAGGGGCACAGCATTACTTTGAAATGTTGCAAACAGTTTTTAAGTTTTTTAAGTTCCTTCATGTTAATTGACTTGCCATTAGATAAGCCATATGTGGTTATTGTAGATATAACCCACTATGCAGGCTTCTATATAATAGATATGTATTTTGTATTATGTGCATAATAATGTCATGTCACTATGTGCTATTTCTCCATGAAGGGGTTAATTATTTTCACCCGTTTTTGCGGGCTTTTTACTATAAATGTTCAGGCATATACCACGTCTCCCCACTCCGAGACGAAGCCCTATTCCAGAGGGTGAAACGCGTAGAGGGGGAGATCGTGGTGTAGCCCTATTGTTTTCTTGTGCCAATAAAGTTTTTTGAATTCATCCGGGACCTCTTGGAGTATGTCATGCGCAGTTGCGCCGGAGCCCTTCCATTCTATGCAATCCTTCTGAAGGCTGCACACGGGAGCTGGAGAAGCAGAGGCAAGCAGGACCCAGACCGGAGTGGAGATATAGGTAAGGGTTTAATTACTTTTTTTACCTTCTCCACACACTGCGGTCACTCTAGTGGTCATATATAGCTCCCTCCTACCCAGCCCACATGACAACGCTGACACCATCTGGTGCACTGGCTGAACACTGAAGCGCAGGACAGGTTTTTTCTTTGCCCTATTTCATAGTTAATTTAGTTAGACTAAATTCCCATCATGTTCTCTCCGTCCAAGCAATGGGTCCGTGACTGGGCCTTGGAGCTCAATGAGTCACCCCGCCACATGGTCCCGGTGGGGGATGTGCCCTTTGACAGTACCCCTCAAGACGTCATGACACAACTTAGACCCCTCCCGGGTTTTGCCGACGTCCGACAGATAGGTCGGAAATGGGATCCCCCCTTCTGCTGGTACATCCTCATTGTGGCACCCCGCCATAAGGTACGTGAAGACGATACTCCTAGGGCCTTGCACCTTCCAAGAGCCCTATCTCTAGGTTGCCTGATCATCTTCCCAGAATTGTCAATTCCTGCCCCCAACCGCTCCTACACAGTGCCCTCCCCAGCTTAAACTCAGTGTATGCCCCACTTCAAAGGGAAGTATGACGTGCTGCTCACAGGGTGCTAACTACTCTACTCTGATCTGCTCTTGCATAGAGTGATCTTCAGCCCATAGACCCCGCCTGAAGCTCCTCTACGAACTGAGGCCCTGCGGCCACCTTGCTCTCCCACAGAAGTTCGAGCCAGTCTAGAACTCACTCCCACCTCTAAACCTGATTCCCCTCCAGTCCTGCCCCCAGGAAATAACGCAGGAGGGACAACTTTGCAACAATTAGTGCAAGCTCCAACCATGGCCTCACAGGCACAAAATTATAGGTAGCTGAACGCATTTTCGGGGATAATACCTATCCCTGCGGGCAAAGAAGGAATAGAGTCCTGGAGGGAACACACCCTCAAGGTGATTGACGAATGGCCCTGCTCCAAAGCGGTAAGGCATCAGCGGACAATGGAGAGCCCCCGACCTCTGACCTCCACCAGGGTCAGTGCGCAGCATGATCAGGACACCGATCTTTCAGCTCATCAGATGGTGGATCTACAGCTGCAGCGGCCGTTATTATAAAAAATCACGAAATGGAATTGCGGTATATACCCCGTGATCCTCACTAATGTTTTGCGGCAAACTAACGAGATGCACCAGAGTAACACTGCAGTGCTCCCTGCTGTGTGAATGCTACCGTAGTCTGCCTTTCTGTAATAGACACGCAGTAAGAGGCTGAATCAGTTACTCTAACTGAGCGCCTCTCACAGGCGATCGCGAGAGGTTTATTAACATTCTAACATGACACTAATATAGCAGGGGATCTCCAGAGCTGAACCGCATTGATTTCAGGTCCTGGGACTCCTTATTTCCCAAGTTACAGGCCCGTTATGGGCTGCCGGTATCCCCGTGTTAAAATCCTGTGGGTCACGTGATTGTGGGATCTAAACAATGCAGAGGGATACCGGCACCCCATAACGGGGCCTGAATCTCGGGAAGTAGGGGGTCCCCGAGCCTGAAATCAACTTTGTTCAGCTCAGGAGACCCCCTGCTCCTGCACACTACAGTACCGACACACTTTATTCGAGTGTGGTCGGTACCGCAAGCCGGGAAATCTCCCGGCTTGCTAGTGGCCGCCCCTCGGCGTGCCGCGCGTCATAGACGCGCGGTCACGCGTCTTCGGGAGCGTGCGCCCCCTGCACGCGCGTCCAGGGGCTCCCCGAGGGAGCCCTGGTGTCCCGCGATCGCGGGACAGCGGCAGGGGGTTCCGGGGGACCCGGCGGACCCGGCAGCGGTAGGGAGAGCGCCCCGATCGGAGGGCGCTCTTCCGCTGCTTCGGCGCGCGCCCGTCACTCTTGGGCGCGCGCCAGGCTACTGCTGCGGCAGAGAACGGGCAAATGCTCGAATAAACTCTGCCGCAGCAGTAGTATCAAACACCCCCTGCTCCAAATAAAAAAATCATTACCTTAGCGGGTAGCTGCTAAGGTAATGAAGCTGCTTATATTTTATTTTTATTCATAGTGTGCATAAGCAGGGGGTCTCCTGAGCTGAACAAAGTTGATTTCAGCCACGGGGACCCCCTACTTCCCGAGTTACAGGTCCCGGTATGGAGTGCCGGTATCCCCATATTTAAATCCATGTGGGATGTAAACAAAGCAGAGGGATAAACGGGAAAAAAAGAATACAGTGCGCTACTAAAGTGATCCTCAATTATCAATGTGAACACTTATTCACCCATTAAACACCTCTGTGAAATGGTAAGCTAACAACAACCTCTATTGTTGAGATGGCGTCAGCAGCTGTTATATGTGGAGTAGCTCGGCACCCATAGACACAGTGAAACAAGAGAAAAACAGCGCAAACACAATAGTGAAGTACATTCAAATTATATTGTATAAGTAAAAAGTATGATATCTGCATACATCAAGTTAAAACATATCAAGCATGTCATGCACTCAGGCATAGGCACCGCTCGCCGTGGACATCAGGAGCACTTCTTCGCACAGCCCCTCAGGTGTTATTCAGCTGGACCCTCAGGGTAGATGCCTGGACTTAGGTGGATGTTCTCATGCCAGCATCAGGGAACTTCCCTCTGGCGTGTGCAGGACTTCCGTCTGGCTGGCTTGTGAGGTCGAAGGTGACGATGCAGGAACAGTACGAGCCACAGTCAGGCTTACAGTTCAGTTCCTCTGGAGATACCCGTAGATAATTCGGAGTCACTCGTAAATCAGTAATCCTACGCATTTCATAGCAGAAGCTGTGATGAACATGTTCATTGAAATGTATAACATTGTTTAGAGTTATATTCGTTAAGTTATATACCTGCACAGTATTTTTATTATATAATGATGTGTATATATGTTGTTCCCCAAGCGGGAACATAAGATTTTTAACCAGGGGAGGATGTAACCCAGTCCCCCCGTTTGCTGTCCCTCACCTCTGCTGTTGAGGGGGATGTTGTGGAAGGTGCAGGGGGCAACGGGCTCGACGACGGCCCCCTCTGCAGGGCGCCGCCATGGTTGGTTGCGCGCGCACTCCCGGAGGTTCACGCATACGCAGAGCACAGTAGACGGCCATTACGCCCCAATGTAGTGAAGGCTCCGCGGGGACTGCAAGCCCCATAGTGCTTAGGGGCTGCGTACCACCTGATGCCAGGGAGCCAATGAGACAGCTGTTTCCCCTGGAAGGGGAAGAGATAGAGATTGCATGCTGGGATTGCAGAGGTCAGTCAGGATCCAGACAGAGAGGGTGTAGGTAGGGTCCAGGGAGCAGTGCTCCTTTGGACTAGACCAGATAGCCCCAAGGTCCCAGATAGATCCCCTGAGCTCCAGTAGATATTGTGAAGATTGCATACTGTAGGGAAAGGCCTCAGATAGGGACGCTTCCACAGTAGTAAGAGTTAGAGATATGCATGCAGGACACTGCCTGAAGAAGAAGTGCGGCCTGTTGCATGGGAGCATTCGAAGACTCCTTGATAGAGACAATTTATAGGGGTACACTCTGGCTGGAAGCCCCTCCAGAGGCATTTGCCTAAGGATTCAGCCAGGTAAGGAGCAGCAGATAGCTATGCGGAACCACGTCAATGATCTGAGGAGTTCTACTATTTGTCCTTGTCTGGACTAAGACCAGGGAGGTATTAACCACGTGCACCAATGGGCCCCAACACAGGGAAGCGTGCTATCCCAAACACACTCTTTGGGGAAGGGATAGCTGGTGAAAACTCAGTATTTAAGTGCCCAGACACTCCAGAACTTTGAGGTTTACAGTCGGGAGTTTTAACTGTGGGGAGATACCTTGCGGGGCTGTGTTATGTGGATGGTATATATTCTGTGCATAGTAAATACAGGTATCATATATCTGTGTGCAATTACTGTGTGCATTGGTTCCGATGAGGGGCTCCTCCCACCACGTTGGGATCCCTCGCCAGTGGAGGCACTGCACCTAGGCGGTAAAAGTACACCAGGCTCCCAGTGGCGGAGGCTCAGGCCTCTTGTTAGCTGAATAGGTAACAGCAGCACAGGTAGTTTCAGTACCAAGGTGTAACACTTGCACTGCCCATGATCAAGACAGGACCCCGGTACTGAGGTGGGGAAGTATTGAACCACACACCCACAGCAGCTGAAGCATGCATGGCAGGCGGATTGTCAACGTAGCCGGGTCTGGGTTGGAGAGAGTGGGTTAGTCCAGATGCTTGCCACTGTCTTTGGTTGGAGAGATCAGAATGGTCAAAGTCCGTATAGCCGTTGTCTTGGGTTGGAGAGGTTAGAATCGTGGTGGTCCGTATAGCCATGGTCAGGGTTGGAGAAATCAGCAGAGTCAAGGGTAAGCTGGGGTTAGTATCCACAGGAGTTTCCAAGTACAAGCCGGGTCGATACATGAAGGGTTAACTGTAGAGAGAAGCACAAAACAGGGAGCAAGGCACAACAGACGTGGAAGCACAAAGCTACTGTACAACTAGTTATGCTCAGCACCGTAAGACAGGAACTGCAGGATATTTAAAGCACACATGAACCAGTCACAAGAGGGGCGGAATGGAGATGCGGCCTCTGCGGAGGCAAGGATTGGCTGCAGGAGACAAATGGGCTGTAAGTACTTGCCATACAGCTGGGAAGCGGTGCACGTTGTCACGTATGCGCGCTGCCCGCGAGAGAAGCTCGGCACGTCTGAGGGGGCGGAGCCAAGCTCCGTGGCACTCTAGAAGAGCTGCATGTGCCCGCGCGCTTTGTAAGCAGAGCGGAGGTGTGCGCACGCACTGGTGCCAGAGTAGAGAACTGCAAGACAACAGGTAAGGAGGGAACACGTCGCAGAGGACATGTTCCCCGATTCCTTACACCAGGGTGTACAAGGGCTAGATATACTGTACATACATACATATATACACTACCGACACGTTTAATCCGAGCAGGGCTAGTTCCGCAAGCCGGGGGATGCCCCGGCTTGCTAGCCCCACTCCCTCGGCGTGCCGCGCGTCACCGATGCGCGGTCACGCGTCATCGGGTGTCAGCGCCCCCTGCACGCGCGTCCAGGGCTCCCCAAGAGAGCCCTGGTGTCCCGCGATGTGGGGGACGGCGGCAGGGGGTTCCGGGGGACCCGGCGGACCCGGCAGCGGGTGGGAGAGCGCCCCGATCGGAGGGCGCTCTTCCGCTGCTTTGGCGCGCGCCCGGCACCCTCCGGCGCGCGCCAGGTTACTACTGCGGCCGAGAACGGGCAAATGCTCGAATAAACTCGGCCGCAGCAGTACATACATAAATACATACATAACCATAACAAGAACATGTATAAAACCGCAGTTCTATACCCCATTGTTCAAGATTTTGAGCCAGAATTGAATTAATCAATGTTTTTGATTTGGTAGCTTCAGACCCCTTCTAAATTCTTTTACCAGCTATGTGGCTCAAAATCACACTGACAGCCTTAATGAACATGATCACTGAACTGTCCTCAACCACTATAAAAGTGGCCTATGTTAAATCGCCAGTACTTGCTTTTTTCTTTAGTTTGTCACTTTGTTTATTGTGCCATAATGTAAGGATCCGCGCTGCGGGTACACCCGCTTCCAGCGCCTCCTTACCTTTGCTCTGTGCCACCAAGACTCCCCGGCGGCGTGCCTCACTTCTTGCGGCCCCCTCCACGGCTGCTCCCGCACTTCCGGGTCACGCGCCTCACCCTTACGGGCGCGTGAGGACCCAGGCTTCAATTTGCTGGCGCCGGGCGCCTGACTCCGCCTCCTCTGACGCGGCGCGCGCATCACGCGCTTCCCTGCCCCTGCTCTGTCAGGTCCGCCCCCTAGGCCCTTCTCTCCTATCAGGTACTTCCCCGGGCTGCTCCTCCGCTCCTCCCCTTGCTCTGACAGGCCCCAGCTGCCCAGGCACTTCTCCCCTATCAGGTCCTCCATCGGGCCGCTCCTCCGTCCCTCCCCTTGCTCCGATAGGCCCCAGCCCCCTATTTAGTCTCCTCTCACCATTTCCTCCTTGCTCTGCATAGCTTCTGTACCTTGATGCTGTCTGCTGTTGCCTAGCCCCTTCTGTCTTTCAGTTCCTGTTCCTGTCCCTGGATATTCTGCTGACCTCCCTGGATTTTGACCTTTGGCTTTGGACTTCGTTTACGCTGCTCTCTGGAACCCCTTGGATTTGGTTTTGGACTTTCTACCTTGCAGACTTCTATATCCCCTGGACACGGCTTATGGACAATCTACTACGCTGCTCTCACCACTCCATGACCCAGGCTTACGGACACTCTACTACGCTGCTCTCTCCATCCCACGACCATTGGCTTACGACTTTACCTTCCACCGCTGGAGTTGGCAAGTACGTTACCCTTTCTATTTTTGTTACCCGGACCATCTACGCTACTTTCACACGCCGGCCGTGCCCCCGTTTACTGTTAGATGTGTGGTATTACTCCTTTCCACCTCAGTCCCGGGGTCTCGTCTTTGCTTGTGGGCAGGCCGAGCGTTACATTATGCAGAGCCCATCAGACCCAGACCCCCCTGAGGTGGAAGATACCCTAACTACCATATCCAAACACTTTACCTTCTTGGACAAACAAGTCACCGCTCTCAACCAACAGGTTGCTACCTTAACCGTCCAGATTCCCCAGGTTAATGTCTCTAGTTCTGTTATCTCTCCCACTGTCTCCCGTGAAGAAACAGGGTCTTTGGAGTTGCGTATCCCTACGCCCAGTAAATACGCAGGGGACCCGCTTGCATGCCGTGGGTTTTTGAATCAGCGCGAGATACAATTCGAACTGTCACCATCTCGCTTTCCCATGGATCGTACCAAGGTAGCTTATGTTTTTTCCCTTCTCACCGGGGACGCCCTGGCCTGGGCCTCTCCAATCTGGGAGCTGAAACCTGAACTCACTTACAATTTCCCTAACTTTAAAAGAGAATTTTGTTTAGTCTTTGACACCACTGGACGTAGTGATATGGCTGCTTCCTCCCTGTTCCACATTTCGCAGGGTCGGAGATCAGTGGCTCGTTATGCTCTGGAGTTCCGGACTATCGCGGCTGAGACTGATTGGAACGACGGGGCGCTTTCCGCGGCGTTCTGGCAGGGACTTTCGGAATCCTTAAAGGACGAGCTGGCGGCTCGAGAGAGGCCATCCTCACTGGAGGCCTTAATCGCTTTATGCATCAGGGTGGATCAAAGATTCCTGGAGAGGCAGGCTGAACGTCAACGTCCTCGTACTTCTGTTTCCATCTCTTCTAATTCCAGGTCTCCTGCTCTTGTTCTACCAGCATTGGACGCTCCGAAACCCATGCAACTGGGCAGTCATCAACTTCCTTCTATGGAGCGATTACGTCGCAGAAACGAGGGCCTGTGCTTCTATTGTGGATCTCCTGGACATATCCTACTGCGTTGTCCCTTGAGGCCGGGAAACGCCAACGCCCAGTGAGGTATGAGGGAATCTCACTGGGTACCATCTCTTCTTTTCCCTCTCTCACACAGGGCTTTCCCAAATGCCTCTTACTGCCTGTCTTCCTTAAGTACGCCAGCATTCAAACCCCCGCTCTGGCCTTCCTCGATTCTGGATCCGGAGGGAATTTCATAAATCAGGCTTTTGCTAACCAGCACAACATTCCACTCCGGGAGAAGGTCTTTCCGGTCGGATTGGAGACTATCGATGGTCGACCCTTGCAGCCAGCTTTTATTTCCTTAGAGACATTTCCCATTGAACTTTCTGTGAATGATGGACATTTAGAACTTATTTCTTTTGATGTCATCCATTTCCCTTCGGTCCAATTCATTCTGGGCTTACCATGGCTGCAACTACACTATCCCATCATCGATTGGAGGTCTGAGGTTCCCGTTCAATGGAGATCCTCCCAGGTGGAATTGCCTTCTCCGTCTGCTGCGGTATTGGCCGTCTTGGAAACCGCTCTCCCGCAAAACGCCACCCTACCGGACATCTATTCGGAGATCCTGGATGTCTTCAGTAATGCCAAATCCGAGGAGCTTCCCCCTCATCGTCCTTTCGACTACCCGATTGACTTAATTCTGGGTGGCCCTTTTCCAAAAGCCAGGTCATATCCTTCATCTTTGCCAGTGACGGAGGACATGTCCGAGTATATCACAGAAAACCTCCAGATAGGCTTCATCTGGAAGTCCACTTCTCCCGCCGTAGCAGGATTCTTTTTTGTAAAAAGAAAGATGGGACGCTTCACCCGTGCATCGATTTCCATGGCCTAAACAAGATTACGATCAAGAATCGCTACCCTTTGCCTCTTATCCCGGAGCTCTTCGATAGGCTACAGGGTGCGACAATTTTCTCTAAACTTGATCTACGGGGGGCATATAACCTGATTCGCATCCGCAGTGGAGACGAGTGGAAGACCGCGTTCAACACGCGCAGCGGCCACTATGAGTACCTGGTGATGCCGTTTGAGTTGTGCAATGCCCCTGCAGTCTTCCAAGACTTTATGAATGAGGTTTTTCGTGATCTATTGAATTCTTTTGTGATTATCTACTTGGATGATATCCTCATTTTTTCCAAAACCCTCGAGGAACACATTCTCCATACCAAGATGGTGCTCTCTCGTTTACGGGCCAACAAGCTCTACGCCAAGATGGAGAAGTGTGTCTTTCACCAATCCTCAACTACCTTCCTGGGATATATTGTCTCGGATCAAGGGTTCACCATGGATCCGGAGAAACTCAATTCTGTACTTGAATGGCCTCAACCTAACTCTTTAAAGGCGATTCAGCGTTTCCTCGGTTTCGCAAATTATTATAGGAAATTTATTGCTGGTTTTTCAACCTTGGTAGAACCCATTATGGCCCTTACTAAAAAAGGGTCCGACCCTTCCTCTTGGCCATTGGAGGCCAGCCAGGCCTTTGAGTCTCTTAAAAGAGCCTTTGTCTCGGCTCCCATTCTGCGACATCCCATCCCCACCCTCCCCTTTACCTTGGAAGTTGACGCCTCCGATATAGGAGCTGGTGCGGTTCTCTCTCAAAGAACCACCCCCGAAGATAAACTACACCCCTGTGGGTTTTTTTCTAAAAAAAAATCTTCAGCAGAAAGAAATTACGACGTGGGTAATAGAGAGTTGTTGGCCATCAAGATGGCATTACAAGAGTGGAGACATCTCCTGGAAGGAACCAAGGAACCCATTCTGATCCTGACGGATCACAAAAATCTTTCTTACATTGAGGGTGCTCGTTGTCTTGGGCCCCGCCAAGCTCGTTGGGCGTTGTTCTTCTCAAGGTTTAACTTTCTCGTCTCTTATATTCCTGGGACAAAGAACATCAAAACGGATGCATTATCCCGTCAGTTTATCACTGAGGAGAAGTCACAATAAGTCCCGGAGAGTATTCTGTCCCCCCAATTGTTTATCTCTGCCACCTCCTTTGACATTCTGGACAAAATTTTGGAGTCTCAAGCACAGGTCCCCAAAGGGCTAGAAGTCCCTGATGGTCGTCTCTACGCAGCTCCTCGTTTTCATCTCAAAATTCTTGAATAGGGTCACTCTTCCAGGTCTGACGGCCATCCCAGCGTTAAGAAGACTACGGATCTGATTCAGCGAACCTTCTGGTGGCCAAATATGATAAAGGACATTAGAGCGTTCACCTCCTCTTGCCCAGTCTGCGCACAAAATAAATCTGTCCGTCAAAAGCCTTCTGGTCTTCTACAACCTCTCCCGGTCCTGGACCGTCCTTGGAATCACATTGCCATGTACTTCTGTCACGGCTGTGCTCGCCACAAACCTGGGTCGGACCGCGTGGCTGAGGTGGGGTTGTAAAAGCACCGACCTTAGACCGCGCAGGCGGATCCGGATTGCGCAGTTCGTAATCGTATGTAGCAGGATCAGGATAGGAGAAGACAGCATCGTCGGTGGACACGCCAGGGCCAGGACTGGAGATATCAGGGTAAACGTTGTTCAAGCAGGAGTTCGGCAACAGGTAGTCAGTAGAGCCCCGCTTCAGCTTAGGAGCGCGGGAGTGGCTTCTGCGTGTGCGGCGACCATGGCCCATGGTACTGGTCTCAGGAGGTGGTAGATAGACCAGAGTACCACACCGCTTAGCTGCACTGGTAAACCAGTGCTTCAGCGCAAGAGTCCTGAGCGGGCTGGGGAATCCTCCGTTTCAGCGCAGGAACCAGGACACGGCCTCTCTAGATTAGGGAAAGAGTAGGCCCCAGGAACCAGGAAGCTGAAGATACACAGGGAAACCTCCGCTTCAGTGCAGGAAACAGGAACAGACCGCTGCGTGAATATAGCAGCCGGTCACAGGAAACAAGGAGCTGAAGTCACAAGGAGAGTACTCAGCTTCAGCACAGGAAACAGGAACTGACCGTTGCATGAGACTAGCAGCCGGTCACAGGAACCAGGGGGCTGAAGACAACAAGGAGAGTACTCCGCTTCAGCTCAAGAACAGACCGCTGCGTGACACTAGCAGCCGGTCTCAGGAACCAAGGCGACAGACAAGACAAGGCTTATGGCAGAACACAGAGACATCCAGGAAGGACTATGCTCGGCAGGGAGCATTGTGGGAAGGCAATACTTAAAGGTCCGTGAACCAATGGCAGAAGGGGCGTGTGGCAGCATTACTTTGGAGAGTGAATCCAGGCTGCAGCAAACATCAGGAGAAGTGCTCCAGGACCGCACAGTTCTTCAAGGTAAGGCAAACAGTAAACCGAGGAGCGGATTCCTTACAACTTCATCGTGGATCTTCCCCCGTCTAATGGTATGACTACTATTCTTGTAATTGTTGACAGATTCTCCAAGCAAGCTCATTTTGTTCCCCTCAAGGGTCTACCCAATTCCAGTACTTTGGCAGATATCTTTGTAAAACAAATTTTCCGTATTCATGGCATCCCGTGGTCCATTGTCTCGGATCGGGGTACTCAATTTGTTTCTAAATTCTGGCGTGCATTTTCCCAGAGGTTGGGCATTACCCTTCTTTTTTCCTCAGGCTACCACCCCCAAACGAATGGGCAGACTGAACGCATGAACCAGTCCCTTGAACAGCATTTGCGTTGTTTTTCTGCCGATTCTCAGGATAATTGGGCAGAGTTACTTCCTTGGGCAGAATTTGCGATTAACTCTCTCAAAAACGAGTCCACTCAAGAATCACCGTTTTTTGTAAACTACGGATTTCATCCTACCCGTCTTCCCATGCATTCTTCCAGTTCCGGAGTTCCTGCAGCAGATGATAGGGTATCCACCTTACAGGGGTCATGGAGGAGGATTCAAACAGTTTTACAAGAGTCCGTGCTAAGACAGAAGAGACAAGCAGATAGGCTTCGTCAGGAGGCCCATAAGTTCGTACCTGGAGATATGGTCTGGCTTTCTTCTAAAAATATCAAACTGAAGGCCCCAACCCCTAAACTGTCTCCCAGGTTTCTGGGTCCTTTCTCTATTCTGAGACAAATTAATCCTGTGGCTTATCAGCTTCCATTGCCTCCCTCTATGAAAATTTCACCCGTCTTCCATGTTTCACTCTTGAAACCGTTTATCCAAGGCAAACGATTCGCTCATCCTTCTCTTCGGCCTCCTCCCCCCATTGTACCAGGACAACAGGAGTTCAAAATCCAGTCCATCATTGACTCTCGCATCTCCAGGGGCAAGCTCCAATTTTTGGTCCATTGGAAGGGATACGGACCTCAGGATCGTTCTTGGGTCTCGCATGCGGATCTTCATGCCCCGTCTTTACTCAAACGATTCCACCAAAAATTTCCCCTCAGACCTTGGATGGTTCATCCGGAGTCCGACTCTTGAGGGGGGGGTACTGTAATCAAGGGGGGGTACTGTAAGGATCCGCGCTGCGGGTACACACGCTTCCAGCACCTCCTTGCCTTTGCTCCGTGCCGCCCAGGCTCCCCGGCGGCATGCCTCACTCCTTGCGGCCCCCTCCACGGTTGCTCCCGCACTTCTGGGTCCATAAGGGTGATGCGCGCGGACCCAGGCTTCAATTTGCTGGTGCCGGGAGCCTGACTCCGCCTCCTCTGATGCGGCACGCGCATCACGCGCTTCCCTGCCCCTGCTCCATCAGGTCCACCCCCAGGCCCTTCTCCCCTTGCTCTGACAGGCTCCAGCTACCCAGTCACTTCTCCCCTATCAGGTCCTCCCTCGGGCCGCTCCTCCGTTCCTCCCCTTCCTCTAATAGGTCCCAGCCCCCTATTTAGTCTCCCCTCACCATTTCCTCCTTGCTCTGCGTAGCTTCTGTACCTTGGTGCTGTCTGCTGTTGCTTGGCCCATTCTGTCTTTCAGTTCCTGTTCCTGTCCCTGGATAGTCTGTTGACCTCCCTGGATTTTGACCTTTAGCTTTGGACTTCGTTTCCGCTGCTCTCTGGAACCCCTTGGATTTGGCTTTGGACTTTCTACCTTGCAGACTTCTATATCCCCTGGACCCGGCTTACGGACAATCTACTATGCTGCTCTCTCCACTCCACGACCCAGGCTTACGGACACTCTACTATGTTGCTCTCTCCATCCCATGACCATTGGCTTACGGACTTTACCTTCCACCGCTGAAGTTGGCAAGTACGGTACCCTTTCTATTTTTGTTACCCGGACCATCTACGCTAATTCCACACTCCGGCCGTGCCCTTGTTTACTGTTAGGTGTGTGGTATTACTCCTTTCCACCTCAGTCCCGGGGTCTCGTCTGGCTTGTGGGCAGGCCGAGCGTTACACATATATTTCTTGGGAGTTAATGCTACTGCTTGTCTTTCCTTTTTTTTATCCATACATATTTTGTGCACATTTTTTTTATAATTTTTCATCAATAAATCTATGGATTTCTTTGTGTTACTCATATTTCTGGTGTATAACAGTGCTGAGTAGATTATTTTCCCCCACACAAAAAATATTTGTATTTGGGTATTGCAAAAATAGTAAATACCTATAGTAATACAGAAAAGAATAGTTATTATTACATCTTTATGGTACATCTTTGTAGGCAATACAATATTAAACATCTAGATCAAACAATCAACTTAATTTTTGTTGTTTGTTTTGACTTTCGCCACTTGTAATGGACTCCCAGTTAAACCCCAATGTCATTTTGATCAAAGTGGGGTTTGGCTGAGTTGCTGTATCATAGTTACATAGTAGATGAGGTTGAAAAAAGATATGTGCATCAAGTTCAACCTATGCTAAATTTAGATAACAGATACTTTATCCTATATCTATACTTACTTATTGATCCAGAGGAAGGCAAACAAAAAACCCCAGTAACATATCATCCAATGAAATCTCATAAGTGTAACAATAAATTCCTTCCTTATTCCCTGGATCAACATTATTCTCATGTTTACTTAATTGGTATGTCCTTGTATACTTTTCCTTTTTAAAAAGATTTACAACCTTTTTTTGAACAAATCTATTGTATCTGCCATCACTGTCTCCATGGGTAATGAATTCCACATTTTAACTGCTCTTACTGTAAAGAACCCTTTCCTTTGTTGCTGGTGAAATCTCCTTTCCTCCAACATTAAGGGATGACCCAGAGTCCTTTGTACTGTCCTTGAGATAAATAGTTCTTTACTTGTACTGTCCCCGAATATATTTGTATATAGATATTATATTCCCTCTGAGGCGCCTCTTTTCTAATGTAAATACATCTAATTTAGCTAGCCTCTCCTCATAAATTAGATTATCGATCCTCTATTAATTTGGCGTCTCTTCTCTGCACTCTCTCTAGTTCCATAATGTCTTTTCTAAGGAGTGGTGCCCAAAATTGGATTCAAGGTGTGGTCTTACAAATGCTTTATAAAGGGGCAAAATTATGTTTACTTCCCTTCCATCCATTGCCCGTTTAATGCAAGATAAGATCTTGTTTGCCTTTGCAGCTATTGCACGACTTTGGGCACTACTGCTAAGCCTGCTGTCAACAAGAACAACTAAATCCTTCTCCATCAATGATTCCCCCAATTTATCACCATTTAATTTGTAAGTTGCCTGTTTATTCTTATTTCCCAAATGCATAACCTTACATTTATCTGTATTAAACCATTGGAACGAAAGAAATTGTCCTTTGCTTGCAAGTGCAAGAAATGCAGCCTTGGTTTTAAAAGTCCTGTGGTTATGTTGTCATTAACCCCTTCACTCCTGGACCAGTTGCTGCTGTGCTGGAACAAAGTCTTGCATCTTTACATCATGGATTAAAATTCAGGAATCACACTGGGGATACCTGGGGAGCAACAGTTATAGACTGCCCAAAGCTATCTTTAACATGTGGATCCAATCCCCTCGTGGGAACAAAAAAACCACGAATAGCCAAGTTACCCACAGTTCATAAGACCGGTCAAAAGGGCTGTCCGGTGGGCAGGGCGCATGGGTCAGGTTGACGCCCATGCCAGTTAGCATACCTGGGCTACACCCATATATTGGCACCACTAAGTCTGATTTTTGACCCGGAGGGGTCACTAGCCTGACATCTGCTGTGCATCAGTATGTCAGTTTTGTATACATTATGGGTCTGCAGGGTCTTTTCATAACTGACACTCTTTTAGACAGGCAGATGCTAATTCAGCGATCCCTTTGAAGCTCCGTCATAAAAATACCCCCAGCTCAGTCACCCATATCACAGCTGGATGTCCACGGAATTCCTGCTTGGACTTACAAAAATACCTCCTGCCTTACATTTAAGATCTGGAGTTTTTACACACTTTATTAAACAACATGTTACGTTTGTGTTATAACTGTAAAAATTATATGTACGCGCATGTTGTGGTTCACTGTATTTGCACCTCGAAAATCAGGTTTCTGGGTGCTTTTGTTCTAGTGTGGTGAAAAAAGTTAAACTAAAAACATATATTCAGCGCTCAAACCTATTAAACCTAACCTTATAAATTAATTTGAATAAATAAGTGCTCTAAATAACAAACAGGAAAGAGAATCCCCTTTGAGGGAAACTATATATGTGATTCCTCACAAACTGACTTGGCAGAATGGGGAATGGCTGCCACAGGAATAAAACAGGCCTATCCACAAGGCATGTATAGAAAGCATACTGTACACAGAAAACAGAAAACATATATTACAAAACAATAATTTCCTAGGCGCGCTGACAGATAATTAGACCTGGCAAGAAAGTTGCAGTCCCATGAATCAGACGATGATAAAAGTGAGATCCACAGTCCACAGTATTCAGTTCCTTTAGATAGGAGGCTGATCTGGGGATAGAAACAAGACAGCCATTGCGCAGTACCCAATGGTCAGTTGTGTACACCCCCACCGTTGCAAGCTACTCACTTAAAAGTAGATAAAATGGGCCTCAAAAGGTTTCTTTAGTTCCCTCACGGTTGGCTCCTGACTGGATGCTTGCAGCTGGTGACGAAAGTCTCACTCCAAGCGTCAGCAACACCATAAACCGTGTGGAAAAAAAAGATGGGCACCAATAGTGTGATACCAACACATTTATTTCTAAAAATACAAGGGTTAAAAACATGCACTCACATGCCGTTATGCCCTATGCGTGACATACAACGTGCCGTCCGCTCACATGGGAGGGTGCCGAGGGGATGCAGAAGGAGGCTGGAACCGGCGTGGGTCCCCGCTTCGTGGCCGCGACTCGGAGCGCCTGGTCCCTCCTCTGATGACTTCCCAGCTAATCTACCTCTTCTCCTCTCACCTAGTATGCACGTTGCAGCACGTCCTGGAGGCTCCACCCTACGCGCGTTTCGTGACTGCTGACGTCACTTCTTCACGGTTTATGGTGTTGCTGACGCTTGGAGTGAGACTTTCGTCACCAGCTGCAAGCATCCAGTCAGGAGCCAACCGTGAGGGAACTAAAGAAACCTTTTGAGGCCCATTTTATCTACTTTTAAGTGAGTAGCTAGCAACGGTGGGGGTGTACACAACTGACCATTGGGTACTGCGCAATGGCTGTCTTGTTTCTATCCCCAGATCAGCCTCCTATCTAAAGGAACTGAATACTGTGGACTGTGGATCTCACTTTTATCATCGTCTGATTCATGGGACTGCAACTTTCTTGCCAGGTCTAATTATCTGTCAGCGCGCCTAGGAAATTATTGTTTTGTAATATACAGTATGTTTTCTGTTTTCTGTGTATGCTTTTGTTCTAGAATTAGTATTTCTCATTGAAATGCCAGCTGCTAAACTGCCATCATGTGTCGGTTAGAGTGTATGGCAAGCAATGCATCTTGTCTTTTGCCCTGGCAGGCAAGGAATGGCCTGCAAATGGGAAATAAAAATGGCTGGGACAGGGCAAACACAGTAATGCATAGCAAATAAGTTTAACCCCTTCCTTCCGCGTCACACCTCCCCCACTCAAGACGCAGGGACTGCCCGGACAACTATTTGTAGCACACAGGAACCAGTGGCAAGGGAGGCGGAGCAGAGGCGTGGCCCCTGCAGAGGGAAGGATTGGCTGCAGGAGACGAGTGGGCTTGATGAGAACTTGCCATGCAGCTGGGGAGCGGTGCACGGCATCACGTGTGCGTGCCACATGCGAGAGTAACGCGACATGTCCGAGGGGGTGTATCTAAGCTCCGCGGCACACTAGAAGAGCTGCGTATGCATGCACGCTCTGTAAGCAGAGTGGGGGTGCGCGCACGCGCTGGTGCCAGAGCGGAGGTCTGTGCTGTGACAGGTAAGGAGGGAACACATCGCAAAGGACGTGTTCCCCGATTCCTTACAGTTCCCCCCCTTGAGGATCGGCCTCAGGACGATTCCAATAAGGCTTGTGCGGGAACCTGGCATGGAACCGCCTCAACAAGTCGGGACCATGAATCTGATGAAGAGGTATCCAAGAACGTTCCTCCGGTCCAAAGCCTTTCCAGTGTACGAGGAATTGGACCACTCCTCTGGAGTATCTGGAATCGATTATGGATTGAATTTCGAATTCTTCTTGACCCTTTATGATGACAGGTGGAGGTTTGGGTGAGATGTCAAGAAACTGAGAACTTTGAAAAACAGGTTTAACAAAGAAACGTGGAAGACTCTGCCGGAATTCTCATCGATGGAGGCAGTTGCAAGCAATATGCCAATGGATTGACCTGTTTGAGAATGGTGAATGGGCCCTGGAATCTCGGAGCCAGTTTCAGTGTAGGTGTCTTCAATCTAATGTTCTTAGATGAAAGCCACACTTTGCTCCTGGCCTAAACTTGGGTGCCTTACGGCGATGGCGATCCGCCTGTGTCTTTTGTCTGAGTACTACTTCCTGTTGAGTCTTTTGAATTCTCTTCTAAGAATTTTGGAGCGAGTTCACTCTGGAATCTGCTGCTGGAACTCCGGAAGGGTTGGAAGAAATAGGAAGGCAAGCTGGATGGAACCCGTAATGTATAAAAAATGGTGATTCTTGGGTGGACTAATTTCTGAGCGAATTATGAGTGAATTTGGCCCACGGGAGTAGTTACACCAGTCATCCTGTGCGTCAGAAATAAAGCATCGCAGATATTGCTCTAATGACTGGTTTGTTCTTTCGGTCTATCCGTTGGTTTGGGGATGGTAACCAGAAGAAAAAGAAGAGTGAAGGCACACCAAAATTTCGAGATGAACTGTGGCCCCCGATCGGACACTATAGAGAGTGGAACTCCACGAATACAAAATATTTCTTTGATATAAATATCTGCTAAGGTGGCAGAGTTAGGAAGAGCCTTGAGCGGAATGAAATGGGCCTGTTTGGAAAACCTATAAACAATAACGAGGATAGTATTCATCCCACTAAAAACCTGAAGCTTGACAATAAAGTCCATTAAGAGGTGGGCCCTCGGTCGGTCCGGAATGCGTAAAGGGTGACGCAGACAACCTGGCTTATTGTGGGCGGACTTATTTCGAGCACAGGTGGAATATAAGTTGATGAATTCCTTGATATCCTTAAACATATTGGGCCACCAAAAGTTGCGTCTGATCAAATCGGAAGTTCTCTTTGTACCAGAGTGACCAGCACACTTAGAGGAGTGAACCCACTGAAGGATTTTCTGCCATACCCTCGGGAATTAGCATCTGAGTCTCCAGGATCTTGTCCAGTACATCGAAAGAGTTAGCCGAGATGACATATTTGGCGGGTAAGATGGTCTCAGGAATATCTTCGGATTTATCTTCACTGACGAATTGACGGGATAAGGCGTCAGCCTTTAGATTCTTAGTAGAATGTAGGAAATTATATAGTTGAATCTGGAAAAGAACAATGCCCAGCGAGCCTTAAGGGAACCGAGGCGACGGGCACCCTTGATATATAAATGATTTTTATGGTCCGTGAGGATCGAAATCAGATTTTCATTACCCTCTAGGAGGTGTCTCCACTTTTACAGAGCAAACTTGATGGCCAAGAGTCCCCTGTTACCAACATCGTAGTTTTGCTGTTACGCTTGCGCTACCACAAACAAGGCAAGACCCCGTTACTGAGGTGGGACGGTACAAAGCCATGCACCAACAGTAGCGGAAGTGTGCCTGGAAGGCGGATTGTCTATCATTGCCGGGTCTGGGTCAGAGAGAGAGGGTTAATCGGAATACTTGCAGGTCCTGGGATTGGAGAGAGTAGAATCGTAGAAGTCCGTTAGCCGTGGTCTGGGATTAGAGAAGTCGCCGTAGTCGAGGGTAAGCTGAGGTCAATATCCAGAGGGGTTCCCTTAAAAGCCAGGTCGGTACACAAGAGGTTAATCTGAAAGACAAGACAGTTACACGGCAAGGCACAACTATAGGAAGCAGCGAGGCTACACCTAATTATGCTGAGCACTGAAAAATCTTCAAAAATAGAAAACAGGGCTTGGCCCACCTCAGGGCGGTCCATGTTCATTGGGCTCAGCATACTGTAATGCTTGCGCTGCCCATGAGCAAGACAGGACCCTGATACTGAGGTGGGAAAGTATAGAACCAAGCACCCACAGCAGCGGAAGCGTGCCTGGCAGGCGGATTGTCAATGTAGGTGGGGTCTGGGTTGGAGAGAGTGGGTTAGTCCTAATACTTGCCAAGGTCTTGGAATGAAGAGGTCAGAATTGTCAAAGTCTGTTACGCCGTGGTCTTGGGCAGGAGAGGTCAGAATCGGGGAAGTCCGTATAGCCGTGGTCTGGGTTGGAGAGGTCCGCAGAGTCGTGGGTAAGCCGGGGTCAGTATCCAGAGGGGTTCAGAAGTCAAGCCGGGTCGATACACATAGAATCCAAACTGTAGGAAAACACAAGACAAGAGCAAAGCACAAAATACGTAGGAGCTCAAGGCTAAACCCGTTATGCCAAAAAAACACAGGATGGTGCTCTAATGCTTCCCAATAAAGTGCTCTGTGTCACAGAATAATATAAGAGTGTATAAATATAATAATTAAGATGAACTTATATTATTAACTAAATCAAATATAAACCACAGTGCAGTGAGAAAAACAAAATATGTGAATATGTTAAAGGCAAACCAACTGCACTCAACCCTATGACATAGACTGTTTCAATAGTTTAGACGTGTACAGCTTTCCCAAAATCCAGGGGAGCAAATGTTGCAAGCCATAAAAAAGAAGAAAATATATATTGTAGTATGCTTAAACACAGTGACTATAATCAGGGGGTACATCCGGTTGGGTCCTCAGCGTCACTCAGGAGTCTCCTGAGGAAGCCATCTACCTTGAACGGCGAAACGCATAGAGCGTGGCTTTGAGGCTGTTCTACGATAGAGACGAGAGAGCAAGAGACATCCAGAGGAGTTCCGAAGCAGTGACGCGGTGACCGGAAGTGACGCTGAGGACCCGACCGGATGCGGAAAACACTATCGGCATGGGTGGCAGAGCAACGGAGCAGTGAGATCGCGACTCACCTCAGTATTGCATATTACCATCCTGCCTTTTTCCATCTCTTTTTCTGAAGCCTCCATTTGTGAGTGATTGAATGTTTATAAATTAATGTTTGTGACCTACACTACGGTTTACTCTCTTCTTGTTCGAGACCACTGAGTATTACTACTTGAACCATCCAGACGACAGACTACAAAGAGTCGCTGGCTGTTATACTGCTCATTTTTTCTGGTCAATTCTGAGTAGTCACTTGTGAGCTCCCCCTGATAATATTCACTGTGTTTAAGCATACAGCACTGTATATTTTCTTCTTTTTTATGGCTTGCAACATTCGCTCCCCTGGATTTTGGGAAAGCTACAACCAGTTATGCTCAGCAAAGCAAGAAGAGAAGTGCAACGTATTTGTAGCACACAGGAACCAGTAGCAAGGGAGGCAGGGTGGAGGTGCGGCCTCTGCGGAGGCAAGGATTGGCTGCAGGAGACAAGTGGGCTTGATGAAAACTTGCCACTCAGTTGGGGAGCGGTGCACGGCATCACGCGTGCGCGCCATGTGCGAGAGAAGTGTGACGCATCCGAGGGGGCAGAGCTAAGCTCCGTGGCACACTAGAAGAGCTTGCCATGCACACACGCTCTGTAAGCAGAGCGGGGGTGCGCGCACGTGCTGGTGCCAGAGCGGAGGTCTGTGCTGTGACAGGTAAGGAGGGAACACGTCGCAAAGGCCGTGTTCCCCCGATTCCTTACACTAACCAACCAGCTCCCACCAATCTACTTTAAAGTACATCTTGCATGACGGGCTTATTAAACAAAAGACCGGATTTATCAGTCTGGCAGAATGATGCCCTTAATGTGTTCTCCCTAACTATAAATCCTGAACAAACTGGAGTAAAAATCATCAGGGACTACTTCCACCAACTTGATTACTTGTACAAACTCAACTCCAAAGCATGGTGGGAAGTGAGTAGTTTAGAAAACTACCTCAAAAAAGAACTTGTCCCACGAGGTTTAAGGGTAAACTTCACTTCAAATAAAGGACACAGAATTTTTAAAAGCGTGGGAAAACCCACTACTTCAGTATTCCCGTACCCTTATGAAATAGCTGATTGACTATGAGAGCAAAAAAACTAGCCAAAATGAACTCTGAACTCGAAAAACAACTGGACGAGGTAAATAAGTGGAACACCCACGGTGATTTTGTGGCTCTAGAAACTAAACTGCAGCTTAACCTAGAGTCCTGGAATGAGGTCTCTCTTTTTTGCCAACAGCGAATTTTGACACATTTGAATGGGTAAAAGATATGCAACTGCAAGGAAGCAAATTACACAAATTCTTTAAAAGAAGACAGAGACTGGCATATAGGGATACACCTGATAATGACATGAGTGAGGAGGAATTACAACTCTTTGAAGAATGCTATGCATTAGTGACAGAGAACCAGAGAGACGTAACACAAGCACCCTTTACAGATTTAAGAGCTAGGTCTCTTTTTGTACCACCACCAAACACCAGTTCCAATGTGGAAGTATTCACAGAACTGGTGATTAAGGATCTAGAAAAGCTACCTATGTCTATTCACAAAAGTAATCTGAATAGGAGAGAGAGGCTCCTAAAGAACTCGAGGATAACAAGTCAATAATAATAAAACCGTCTGATAAGGTCGGAAACATCATCCTACTACACGGAGAGGACTATGGGCCTCATGCAGTAAGCGTTGATAAGGGAAATATGGCCATGTTATAGCCAAAATTGGGTTTGAGATTCAGTAAGCGCCGATAAGTGCTTCATATCGCCAGGTTTCGGAGCCGATAATTTGGTTATGGCCAGTCGCCTGCCGATAAGCCTGTTTTCGACACTGATCGCCACTTTTTTAAATCGGCTGGATTCAACAAAAAAAAACAGCTTATCGGGGCTGATCGGCACTACGAAATTGAGATGTTATGGCCGATTTCTCCCGCCAACTAAAGTTGGCATTTTGGACGGGAGAACGATCGCTAAGGCTGCCGGAACGGCACTTAGAAAAAAAAAATCTTCTGTACATCAATGGAAGTCAATGGAGCGGGGACGTATAACAGTATAGTACTGTTTACGTTTCATTGCTCACAATACAAGGGGGATTTGCATTACAGTGTGGGGGCATTCCCTGCATTGTGTCACAGCTGACGTGTCTTATTTGCATAACATTCGACTTTTACATGTTTTCAGCATTTGCGGGTCACATTACTCATCATGTGATGATGTGGCAAGGGAAAATACTATACTACACTCTTAAAGGAGAACCTCACATCATATCACACATTTTACTCAACTCAGCGACAATTATTTACATGATGTCACACATGTCACACATGTCACACATACACAGTATATTCATCTTCCTTTACATTACACAATGCTTGTAATGTGACACGCATCTTTAAACGTTCATGTACATCTGTATTCTCATGTTTACATATACTTTTGGGTCCTCCCTATTTTCATGACGTCACTTATTGGACGCTCAATCACATTGCATGTTTACATTGTAACCGTTGCATTACAAGCACTTCAACCTAACTTATACACACATGTACAGTAATTCATCATTGGGACACCTTGTAAACTCATTCTATACCAACTATCCTCCTTACACAAATGCATGCATATGCACACGACTATTCATTGTTGCCAACATGTCACAATAACATGGATAATTACACATGTTACACAAAACTTTTCCCACGTCAATCTCAGCCTTTTTGTCTCATTACATGACTGACTCTTGCGTTCACAAGTGTTACATGCATTGCACATGCAACTATTTATTTGCAAGCAATCTTTGTACAAAGCTTCACGTCACATCATTGCCAAATATCATCATTCCCTGCAGAATACACACAACAAATACTTAGAACAACAAGTGCACACAGCTTGCCACAGAAGTACTTTATTATGTTAATGTAACACCTTGCATTTTACTATGTCACCTGACATCATCACATACCTATTTAAAGGACGCACATTACCTGCTCATTCACAGCTACTCATTTCAAAATGTTGCGAATGTTTAGGAGACGCAGGAACATTCTTTTCTATGACATGCTTGATGATCAAGAGAATCATATAGGGCAAGGTAGGGACACACCGAGGGACAGTGACAGTGACGCGGATACGACAGGGACAGGGAGAGGGACAGGCCGAGGGACAGGTAGAGGGACAGGAGATCAGAGGAGAAGACAGAGGAGACAACTTGTGCCTCGTCCGCGTCTGTACAGGGAGAGAACCCTGTTAGATGGGATGAGTGAGGAGGAGATTGTAAGTCGCTATCGTTTGAGTTCAGCAGCAATCTTAGCTCTTTATGAGGAGATAAGGGGGGATTTAGATTTTTTCACAGCCAGAGGTCGTGCAGTCCCTGGGCTTGTTAAAATGCTGTGCTCATTACATTATCTTGCTTCCGCGTCATACCAGACAACTGTGGGCATAGTGGGCGGGGTCTCGCAATCTACATTCTCGCGGGCCTTGACCCAGTTTCTCTATGCACTCAATAGACGCGCTAGGAATTATATTCATTTTCCTACAGAGGCGACAGAGTGGCTGGAAGTCAGGACTGGCTTTTATAATATAGCAGGGATACCATCTGTGCTGGGTGCAATCGATTGCACACATGTTGCTTTGATTGCACCTAGTCAGAGTGAGCATGTGTACCGCAATCGGAAGCACTACCATTCACTCAATGTACAGGTGGTATGTGATGCGACGATGAGGATAATGCATGTGGTACCCAAGTTCCCTGGTTCCAGTCACGATTCCTCTATCCTGAGGAACTCTTCAGTCTTCCATGCGTTCGAAGAGGGACATTTTGAACCTGGTTGGCTGCTGGGTGAGTACATATTTACATGTTCTAACACAAAACACATGTTGATTTAGGAATGTTGGCATTGTACAATTTGATCACTAATGTCAGCTTATGTGTGCTCCATTCATTATAGGTGACTCAGGATACGGAATTAGGCCGTGGCTCTTGACTCCGGTGCTAAACCCTCAAACTGAAGCAGAGGACAGGTACAATGCAGCCCATATATCTACAAGATCTGTTATAGAGAGGACATTTGGCCTACTCAAGACCAGGTTTAGGTGTCTGGACAGAACTGGTGGGGCTCTTCTATACAAGCCTCAAAAAGTGTCTGATATTATCCTTGCCTGTTGCATTTTGCACAATGTTGCACTCAGGCACAATGTACAGTCAGACCTAGCTGAGGCTTTGGTAGACGAGCATCCCACCCATGTAGCTGCTGAAAATGAACAAACAGCCAGTGGTGGCCAGACACGACAGAATCTCATCAATTCATTTTTTTCTTGTAAGTACAAACTCATATGTTCCTAGTACTACTTTTATAGTTTAATTATGTTATATTAACAATAATGTTTCTTTATATAACCTTCTGTTAGGACACAGATGAATATGGGTTGCACACCTTTCTTTTCTCTGCTGTGTGCACAAAGGGATGTGGCACCGGTATGTTATTGTTGCACAGGTTATATAATCCCTCTTCAATTGTACTTTAGTTGTGTGTATGTGAATACAACTTGGGTAACAAAGCAATAATATTGTAGCATTGTGTTATTCCTTATGCTAAGACAAAACACATATTATGCCCATAATCATTCATGCTTCTAGTATGCTTACATACAATGTTATTGGTGCAGTGTAACATGTACATCCATATGATGTGTACACCAGGCTGATTTACATTTTGAATGTCATGAAATATACATGGTGTTGTACATTTAACACCAAATACACACTTTGCTGTGTTGTTTACGGTACTGAAGATGGCATGTCAATGTTTGCAATTTATATATTGTTCCTTTGCATTATAGGTATATCTCCAGTATGACTGATCATGGTATGTATATTTGCTGACATCTCTCATAAGATGTGGCTACCTCAATCTTCCTATAATTATTGGAACTAAAAACCCAACATATTGGTTTAAACACAAATGTTACATATATGTACTTTCTGTATCATGTATATGCATTTAGCTACTCTTGAGCTTTCATGTGCATTGTATTACAAAATGATTACTCACATTTCATCACATTTTATGTATGTTTCCTTATAATTTCCATTAATGTAATATAGAGGTGGTTGGAGAAAAGGGGATAACTGTACTTATTTGTTTACTTACGGGAGCACATTCATCACTAGCATAGACACACTTTTTAAGACAACTGTTTGTGTCTCTATCAATTGGTGTAGGATCCATGTATAACACCGACAAATGATAACACCAGCTTTATTATGGTAGCTTATATCATCATATTGACTATACTATGTATTTCTAAACGATTAATAAACACAGTAAACTATAGTTAGTTAGGTTAATGAAATATACACAGAAACGTACTTCATAACATGATGGTGATGTCATATTCAGAACATCATGCATTGGAGGGGACCATAACATCTGGCCAGTAACATTATTTGCTACAGTCCCAAACCATTTTATCTACATACCCATGTAACAAGAGATTTTAAAAATAAATGGCTACTTGGTTGTAAGTGTCCTTTACATTGGGAGAAGGAGTGGCTCACTGAGTAAAGACACACACTGGCACTGATAGTTTGAAGCAGGGGAGTCTGGTTCAATTCCCGGTGTGGGCTCCTTGTGACCTTGGCCAAGTCACTTTATCTCCCTGTGCCTCATGCGGCAAAAAAACATTTGTACGTTCCACGGGCCAGGGACCTCAGGCTGAAACATGTGTCTGTAAATCGCTGCGTACAACTAGCAGCCCTATACATGAACATGCTCATATTATTATTATTATTGTTACATAGTTTCGACAGTCATACGTTCCATTACATATTAGAATACACAAATGTGTTAGCAGAGTGGGAATGGTTGTTATATATAAAACACACCATGTCATAAAATGTTAGTAGTCATTAAAGAACACTCAATAAAAATTCATGAGGCACTCTTTTGCAACATCATTATGTTAATTAAGTGCTTATGCAATATAGGCATAAGGGTATCACATTTTTAATTGTTTGTTAATAAGCGCTGCAAGCAATATAAAATTAGTTCCATATGTAGTATAGTAGTCGGTGGCTCCTCCTCACAATCATCTCATATAAAGGTAGACTCTTCTGAAATCATACATTGATCCGATTGTATCTTCCCCGACATCTCTGAAATACAGCAAACACATGATGGTCAAAGATGGCACCTTACTAGATATGCATCCGTGACAACGCGTTACGCAGCTCTATATGATTGTGTAGATACACACGTCAGTCACTTATATGTTAGAAGTAAAACTGTTCATCAGTATGTAATGTTTCTTTAAATTTGTAGCAGGCATAACTATGTATAAGAAGTGAACGTTGCCTGTATACTGAAAGATGTGCGCGCACATCTTTGTGTGCGCACGCACTTCACGCTTGGCTCCACTAACTGTTAGCGCATGCGCAAAACAAAGCGTACGTTGTGCGTTCAATACATGTTGAAAATACCAGTAAACATAACATCTTTATTTCAAATACAATGAAGACGAAACTACATTCGTTCTAAACGAGTACATCTGTATTCTTTTTAAACAGACGTGTTTGAACAGAAAGCACGGCCGATAACACAATGCGCAAATGCAATACGTGTGACGTCATGTTAAGCCAGCGTGAAACGCACGCTAACACTCCTCCCACTCAATTAACATTCGGCTAACGCCCAGGGTACGCCTACAAACACTGAGCCGCACGCATCACACACTGCAGTTACCGTTACTATAACAAAACATGACAGCCAATAGGCTTTGAGGCGCGCACGTCGCTTGGGGGCGGGACTTACATCACTAATCCTTTTTAAGGACGCCTTGGCCCATGACAAGGGTCCCACGTCATACGTGGTGGACCCGGTTTTCAATGTTGTAGATGTTGCATGATAACAAAACAGGTATGTGTTAGAGTAATGGTAAAATGTTGCTAATATGTTTAAAGGGATAGGAAAGTACGTATATTTATTCCGTCAGCAATGTGTACTACTCTTTCAGGTCCTACTATATTGTATTAGGAAACAATTTGTTTGTGATCGCTACATGTTATGCAGTCTGCAATGTTACGCTGTATCCACGCATTGAAAGTGAAAATGGTGGTTACAAAAAAAAAAAAAATTTAAACGCAGAGTCAACGCATAACGATTGTTATATTTACCATTCTTCTAGAATTAACTCTTCGCCTGGCTGCAACTGGTCGCTCCAGAAATGCAAGCCATTTTCATCCACGCTTAACCCAACCGCTGAATCCAGTATGGCACATATCTCCTCCAGGATGCGCTCATAGGAATCGCCACTGCTTTCTTCAAATAATTGGTCGGGAGGTAGGTTCATTTCTTCCGGTTCCCATTCCAATGCAATTTCAGCTGAAAGGCTTGGTACATAATCATAGTACTTTTGTTCTTGTACAATGTGGGTTTCAGGAATGGAGGCTGCAGATATTGCAGCACGTATCGATTCAAACGGATCAGTAGTAGCGGATACATTGCTATTGCCATTAGGAATAAATATGCCTTTCACGACAATATAAGTGCCGTCTTTCAGGATAAATTGTTTTTCCGGGGCAATCTTCCAGAAACCATAGGTGTGTTGTAGCTTATCCTGGTCACGTTCAAAAAAGTCATTACTTGATAAAGTGAATCTTATTGAGGAATTAAAATTCCGTGCATGCTTACGGTCTTGGTAATAAGGATATTTTGCTCGAATGAAATCATCGATTTGGCGTGTGCTTGCTTTCTGTCCGCGACTGTTCAAGATGGCTTCACAGATCATGTACTTATACCCTAAAAGGGGATTAATATTGTTAACGAATTCATCAGCCATGTCTGAGTAGCACAAAAGCTGTGTGCAGGTCTGTGTTATTTGCTCATCAAAATGAATGTGCTGAATGGCTAACAAACTCCTGTTTTTCCTTGTCAAGGTCAACAAAAGTAACTACTTTGACTCCTTATTTCAAACGCCAATTGGATTTGTTTGTCTAATTGGGTTAACAGTTGTGGTTCGTGATATGGGACTGTGGGAGAAACATTTCTCCTTCTTTTATCTCGTTTGTGAAAAACATCCCTAGACTGTGAATGCGTTCACATAGTGTTTTTTTGAAAACTAACAAAGACCAGTGTGTGAAAATATTTCTTAGCCAGGCATATCAGTAAAAACACACCTGCAAAAAGAAATGTTTTTTCCCCGCTTACATTTCTGTGTGTATGTGAAAGTCTGGTTAACTCCCTGTCTGCATGAGTTTAAATACGTGTGTATATATATATATATATATATATATATATATATATATATATACTGAGTTAAGTTATGGTGAGTAAAAAAAGTGACAAAAACCCTCCACAGGAAAGCAAATATGCAAATATAGCTGTATGCTCATCTGCATGTCTTAGGCAGGTCTGCAACCCCGCCTTTCCCCATTATCACCCAGCATACAGCACTTCCACTGCAGCAAGGGATTCTGGGAAATGACATGCAAATGAGCACACAGTGTCACTTTTTGCCTCAATAACCATTTTTAACATGGTATATATATATAGTACTATATAAACTGGTATACACAAACTAATACACTTCATACTTCCTTGTGAAAACACATATATACATATATATATACACATATATACATATATATATACACATATATACATATATATATACACATATATACATATATATATACACATATATACATATATATATACACATATATACATATATATATACACATATATACATATATATATACACATATATACATATATATATACACATATACATATATATATATATACACACACTCACACTCACACTCACACTCACTCAGTGTGTGTGTGTGTGTGTGTGTGTGTGTGTGTGTGTATATATATTATTATACATTCTGAGATGTTATAGAAACGAACACACAACTGATTAAAGGACAAAATTACAATGGCCAAGCAAGGCAAAGGTAAGTAATAATTTACACATAATCCTGCTGTACACGTACAAGAAAGATGTTTGCACTTACTTAGGTGTTTTAATAATTGCATGTGACTAATATGCATATGCAATTCTTACATCAATTAACACACCCAAATGCAATGTTTTGCTGCAAAGTCAATGGCAGCTTCTCTAAACTTAGCAACTGGCTCCTGGTGGACCATTACTGAACAGACGATTACAACATAAATATTTATAACACAATTAATTATGAGTGTTAACATTTCCAAAACTTCACGTGTACAAGAACATAGTTGAAAGTTTGGAAACAACACAGTCTTCAGCATACATACAATAGTAATTAGATAATCTGAAATCAACAAAACAAGGCCAAAGACATATTTTCTGAATTATAACATTTATTTTTTTTGTTCCTTTTGCGAGCGAGTAACAGGCCTGCTTGTTGTCTCTTGAATTTTCCTTTTTCTTTTGCCACCAACTTTAGGCACAACAGAGCCACTTTGAGTGGCCTCTGGCACTTCACGGGCAGGGCTTGTGGCCAGTGACTGTTCACCTACGGGGCTTGTGGCCAGTGACTCACCTACAGGGCTTGTGGCCAGTGACTCACCTACAGGGCTTTTGGGCAGTGATTCACCTACAGGGCTTTTGGGCAGCGATTCACCTACAGGGCTTTTGGGCAGCGATTCACCTACAGGGCTTTTGGGCAGCGACTCACCTACAGGGCTTTTGGGTAGTGACTGTTCACGGACAGGGCTTGTGCCCAGTGACACATGTGAGCAAGTTGGTAGACACTGCACAAGTGATGGTTGGTCTGTTTCATGTGTGTCTTGTTTTGTTTTTGTCGCCTCCTTTGTAGGTGTCTGCTGCTGAATTTGTACAGATGGCAGCGGTAGGATGTCATCAGGAACCTGCACAGCAATGTCTGCTACTTGACCGGTAACATTTGGGCCTGGTGAATGAATATCAGATGAATGTGGTGAAAACTGACCTGCATGAACAGATCCTGGCTGGGAGGTGTTGAATTGTGGTACATTAGTCATTCTCCAGTAATTAGCTTGTGTTTGCTGAACAACTAATGCTTCGAATGAGGTGTTGATTTTTTGCAACTGTTTAGGCACTTCAATGAAGACTCTGTGGAGATGTGCCAATTGTGATACTGTTTCTTCCTGCAGTCCAATCATCCTTTCCAGCACTGTCATCATGTCTGAATGGCGACGATTTTCTGCGTCCACTATTTTTCCCTCTGAAGCTACAATTGCATCGTATGTGGAAGTTGATGGACGATTTGGCGGTACAACAGTTTCTATTGGCACCTCTTCATGGTCACATGATTGTATTTCAGTCTCTTCTGTGGCGTCATCCTCATCATACTCATCATCCTCATCACCATGATGTTCTAAAAAGAAATGTACACATTATTAAATGGCATGTTAATGTATGCTGTGTTACTATGTAATTGTACTGTGTCCTAAGTAACACCTAACATGTTAGCATACGTTTTATAACCTCATTAAAAACTACCTTGACTTACGAATAATGTTTGGACTCAGTATGAAATATGAATGAATGAAAAGTTGCTCTAAACTCAGAAGTCCTACATGATAATTAACATCACTAACACAATACATGTTGCCTTACACTTAATTTTCACTGACACTAAGTAATCCTATTTAAAGAAGATGTGCAAAACAAATAATGCACATGACAACATAACATATAGAAGAGCACATATTATATGGCCAGCAAATGATACACTCACCTTCTAGTAGTGTTGAGCTGGCTGACCCAGGTGAAGACACTTGTTCCATCTCAGGTGACACATGTCCTCCAGGGGCAACTATATATAACAATAACATAAGTTTTACATTTACATGTGTAAATATTGAACAAACACTTATTGTATGTTCTGTATTTATGATTAACTAACAACATCAGTTCCTTAACCGAAAATGTGTGTGAAAGTGAACATAAATAGTTGTAATAACACTGTACATGCCTGTGTACTTAGAATTTTTGAGTTCCCTAACATACAACATACTATGTTTCTGCAGTAATGCGTGAGGATAAATAGATTAAATGAGTACATAAAAATCATATGTTGTGTAGTGATATCAGTATCATAATGTACATAACTATCATGAGATGACCATTCACAATGGTTATCATGAAGGTGGTCATATTGCAAAAAGTGTTGTTTTTGGTAGAGGATATGTGTGGTACATTAATCGAAGATGTGGCACACCTGAATGTGGCTGTGACTCAACAAGACAACACATGCAGTGTGTGATAATGTGTCTTTCATAGTAGTTCAACTATAGATATGAGTGAACTAATGTGTGACGTACGCTTTGATAAGTAATGAGTTGTTGGGGCATTTAGTAGCTAGAGTTAAGCTTTCAAATGAGTGTGATTAACTTCAGTTGTGCTATTCAGGTTGTAAGAAAGGTATTCCCTTCCCCAAAAAGCCTAATCAGCCACACCTTTCAATGACTTGAAACAGGTGCAAATGGTGTGAACTAAGTTGACCGTGAAATGAGGCTGTAATTAGTGTGTGTGCTGAACCCAACCCCCTCTGTTGAAGTGTATGCTGTGATGAGATATTAATTGCAGCTGCTTTAACACAATGGTAGATGAGCTAAGTAGTCATCTGCAGTGTTTAAGTTATGAAAACAATGACATAACATATGCTACGTGTGCCTCATTATGCTGTCTGTATATGACATAAAGCAAAAATGGACCTTTTCATAAGCAACTATAGATGTGTTAGTGCCAGTGATGTTTGTAGGCCGTTACATGCAATTTCTTTGATGCATGCTTAAAATAGGCAGTAATGTCATGTTTGTCGGAGTAAAATCAATAAAATACACAATAACATGATACATATTTCTGTTCTGTACCTGTAGCTACTAATAATTTCTCATGAACATGTGTTACACATGTGTACTACCCTGTTGTTCCCCATCTTCGCCCACCATCAATTGCTTCCACTGCAGCTATGCATTTTGGGAATTCACATGTAAATGAGCACGCAATGGCACGTGCTATATTAGTTACTGCTTTTAGTAGGACTACTACATATATGTCTATTTTGAGATATATATATACAGAATCAGACATATACATATATAGATGCAGGTATGCTTATATTGTGAAGACAGTATAAAAAGCAGTGTAACTATGCAAAATAACTGTAAGCAACGACACGCCTAGTACAGTAATATTTATCACCTGCTGGAAATTGTGACGGATAAATTCCAATGTCACGGTCACCAGCCAAGCCTTCCACGACGACGGTAAGTAATTTTGGCCGAAGCAGCTCCTCCAATGGAGTCAATATGAGACGTTGTGGTGTGGGCCCACCTCCAGTGCCAGTAGCATGCACGCGTTGGTCTTGTATTTTCTTTTTCAATTTGGACCTAATATCATCAAATCTTTTCCGACAATGATACTTGTCCCTGACACTATTCCCACAGGCATTGACACCAATGACTATTGTGTCCCACATTTCTTTTTTGCTTGCTGCACTTGTCCGCCCTTGAAAAACATATAAAAGATATGAGGTAAATGAATAATAATATAAGCACCAGTTTCCTACACTGCTAGCTGTTCCAAGAGATAGCAAACATGCTGTTTTATGTGTAATATGTGCAGCACATGAGCATTCACTACTAAACCTATACATGTAAGCAAGGTTGCATTCATATTGTATGCAGTTCTGGCAAATTGACCGCCTGTGTTTATTTGTCCTTGTAAGGCATGATAAAAAGCTGTGTTTCCACACTAATGAACATAGAAAGATATTGTGTACCCATATTTGCATATGAACAAAACTCAGATGACCTAGGATCACATGTATTTGAATAATAAATGTAAAGTTACACTTACCTACTAAATGTCCATATATACTGTCATAGTGCTCCAGAATGCCAGTGACAAGAGCCCTATTTTCCTGGTCATTGAAGCGAGGATTACGTGGCTTCTCCACACGTTTTTTCCGAGCAGGTTTAGGGTCAGAGCTTGGCTGGTGCTGACTGGACTCTCCTTCTTCCAATGGAAGAGCCTCCAAAAGCTGGCCACCAGCAAGCACGCCACCACCATCCACCCCATCAGCAACTGCGCCACCAGCAGCACTCCCAGCACCAGCACTCCCACTCCTAGCACCAGCACTCACACTCCTAGCACCAGCACTCACACTCCTAGCACCAGCACTCACACTCCTAGCACCAGCACTCCCACTCCCAGCAACAGCACTCCCACTCCCAGCAACAGCACTCCCACTCCCAGCAACAGCACTCCCACTCCCAGCAACAGCACTCCCACTCCCAGCAACAGCACTCCCACTCCCAGCAACAGCACTCCCACTCCCAGCAACAGCACTCCCACTCCCAGCAACAGCACTCCCACTCCCAGCAACAGCACTCCCACTCCCAGCAACAGCACTCCCACTCCCAGCAACACCACTCGGTGCACCAGCAACATCACTCCCCTGAACAGTACGTTCACTCCGACGCGTACTCCCACGAGTAGCACTCCCACTCCCACCAGCATCACTCTTCCCACGCTTTGCGGGCATACTTCCAGCACTCACAAAAAACAGACAATAAATGTACAGGCAATCACACGACCCACTTCCACATATAAAACAAGACAAAGATGTAAACAAAACAACAAAGGACAAAGCTCACCCAATACACAACAAGTCTCTCAGTCAATATGCAAATCTTCAATCGTCCAGCTCTGTGCGTCTCTCTCTCTCTCTCACTCCCAACAACACAGAGAATGATTAGCAGTACACGTTGCCTTTAAATATGGCGCGCAATCAAAAACATGCTTGTTTCGCCTGATTCAGCAAGATTTGTGATTGTGCAACCTAACAGCACCCCGCCACGCACGCCGATACACCTGTGTGTGATCGGCTCATCATCGTGAGAGTGGGCGGATTTGTTTTCTGGTTGATTTTGAATGTATTCGGCACTTACTGCATACGGAGAGGGAAAAACGCCAATAACATGACTAATCGATAAGCTTGCCGATTTCACATAATCGTCGCTTACTGCATGAGGCCCTATGTCACTGAAAATCTCAGGTTTCTCTCAGATAAGAAGTGCTATGCAATTCTGGACACGGATCCTACATTTAAATACTGAGAAGAGCTAATAACCATACTTAAAGAGGGTCTCATACAAAGAACAATAATACAGAAAGAATACAACTTCATTTTGGGCACAGTACCAAGGCTAGCTAAATTTTATAGCTTAACCAAAATATACAAGGACAAGATACCACCACGGGATGCCCAATTGTATCTGGGATACACAGTATTACCCAAAACGCAAGCATTTATGTGGATAAAATACTTAGACTTTCATTAACACTTTGCCCTCACATAGAGGGGGTATCCGCAAGCGAGGGAGTACTGATGGTAGGCCTTGACGTTGATGGCTTATACACCAGTATCCCCCATCAAAGCGGTATATGGTAGCAGTCAGACACTTCCTGAAATCGAGGGGTACTGGCCTTGCGGCCCATAATGATCTACAATTAAATTATTGGATTTTGTACTACGCCATAACTTCTTCCTCTTTAACAACAAGCTCTATCACCAGACCTGGGGTAAAGCGATGGGCACCATGTGTGCACCATCCTATGTGAAACTGTACCTGGGCTAGTGGAAGGAGACCATTGTTTTTGGCGAACAGCTGGAACACTTCTCTCAACACATAGATCTATGATTCAGGTTCATCGATGATGTGGTCATGTTATGGAAAGAACAGTGAGCACACTCAATTAATTCATAATGGTACTAAATACGAATGATGCGAACTTGCGAAATCTGTTGCAGAAGTGATGAAGATACGGCAGAGATGATCTGTGCAGGTAGAATTATGGATCCCTGCTCTATCTCCTCAGAGCCGTAAGAAGAGAATTGTCGAGATAGAGGATCTGCTGTGGTGTTTTTGGATCCTGGACGATAAGAGATCAGAAAGTTGAACCGAGTGAAGAAGAGAGCTCATCTCGCCTGACGTGTCCCGAGTCTCTTTTGCCCCTTCAATGTATTCAAGGTTCTTGTGGTCTGTAAGGATTTAAATTGGAAAAGTTGTCCCCTCAAGAAAATGTCTCCATTCTTCAAGAGCCATTTTCATAGCCAGAAATTCCTGGTTTCCAGCATCATAATTCCTTTCCGCGGTAGAATTATTTTTTAGAAATGTCGGCACAGGGGTGGAGTTTCCCATGAAAATTCTTCCTTTGAGAAAGAACGGCTCCGGCTGCCAGATTGGATGCATCCACTTCAAGCACTAAGGGTTTCGTAGAATAAGCATAGGTGCAGAAGAAAAGGCGGACTTAAGCTTCTCGAAAGCCAGAAAAGCCTCAGCAGGCCATATCTTAGGATTCACCCCCTTACTTAGTAAGAGCCATAATGGGTGCAACCACCTTAGGAAAATTTCTGATGAATCGTCGGTAATAGTTGGCGAACCCAAGAAATTGTTGTATCGGTTTGAGACCTAACGGTAAGGGCCATTCCAGCACTGCCGATACATTCACACGATCCATCTCGAACCCATGTGAAGAGAGGAAGTACCAAAGGAAAAAAATCTTCTTCTGTTCGAATTGACACTTCTCGAGCTTGGCGTGGAGGGAGTGGTCCCGATGTCTTTGTAGAACCAATGTAACCTGTGCCCTATGTTCGTGTCATGGTGAACACAAACTTATCAACACTTTTTATATTTCTGGGTACTCGATTGAACACAACACGGAGCAAAATAAATTGTGATTTATTTCCTTGCTGGACAAACACACGACAACTTCAGAATACACTTAATACAACACTTACTGGGATGGGGAAACAAAATAAATTGTCCTTTGCACGAAGCGCAAGAAATGCAGTTACTGTTTAAAGGTCCCGTGGCTAGATCGCATGTTGCCGATCTAATAACTCTGCCAAATCAAAGTATTTCGTAGAAGTTCGTAGGCATTCGTTCGGAAGTCCCCAGGGCTAACAAATTCCGAAGTTTGGGGTAAATTATTGGTTGCAATGGTATTAACCCCTTGCATACTGGAACCGTCACCGCTGTGCTTGAACGAAGTCCTGCGTGAAGCGTAGTTACATCATGAATGGTATCTTGATCACCCTGGGCATAGTCTGGCGGGAGCAGTTATAGGCTCATCAAGGGTATCCTTAACATGTGCACCCAATCCCCTCCGTGGGAATATTTCACCCACCAATGTCCGTTTTGCCCTCAAATAGCAAAACTGGGCAAAAAGGCATTCCGGTTTGCAGAGCTCTGAGGCTTTTCATCCCTGTCACTTCAGTAGACTGAGGGTCACTGGCTCAGTGGGACCTCTTTGAAGGGCAGGGAAGAAAATACCCTCAGCTCATTGTGACGAGTACAGGGGTAATCAGGCCTAAATAAAGGTATTATACCCGGCTGCTTATCCCCAACTCGCATTGGGAATGAAGGGGTTAAAAGTATTTGCCATGCATTGCTGTATTTGCCCTGTCCCAACCTTCTTAACCCCCATTTGCAGGCTATTCCCTGCCTGCTGTACTGAAAGAAAATGTGTTAAATTGTAATTCTTTATGCCCTTCTGCCATGCAGCGGCTCTCTCCTCTCCTTGGAATACAATAGCATGTTTATTGGGGACAATTGCCCCCAATAAACATTGCAATATACAACACACATCGACCACTCCCCACCCCCTAACACATAAAATACAGTAATGGGCAAAATTACTATTATCCACATATGGATAATAATGCATTTGCCCATTTTAAATACATGAATCACAATAAATACAGTAAATACATATTACACTTACCTTTTCCAGGCACCCACGATAATGGCTGTCTTCATCCTCATCCTGCCCATGTCCCCCTCCGGTGCTGCAAAACATACACAAGAATACAAATAGCCAATGTAATGTCACCTAACCCCTTAATTACCTTAGCGGTTAATAACCGCTATAGTAATTAAGGGGTTAACCCACCCTGACCCGATACCAACCCTTCACCTATTCATTTCTACAGGGGGTATTATATATATATATATATATATATATATATATATAATCAAAAAATAAATAGATGATACCGTTCTGTGGCTAACGAAATGCTTTTATTTGTGCGAGCTTTCGAGATACACTGATCTCTTCTTCCGGCGATGTTACAATGAATGAAGCAAGGATAACTTAAAAACAGTGTCTCTTGGAAGACACTGTTTTTAAGTTATCCTTGCTTCATTCATTGTAACATCGCCGGAAGAAGAGATCAGTGTATCTCGAAAGCTCGCACAAATAAAAGCATTTCGTTAGCCACAGAACGGTATCATCTATTTATTTTTTGATTATTGAAGCTCGGCTAACACGGTACTGATACCTCTATATATATATATATATATATATATATATATATATATATATATATATATATATATATATATATATACATACAGTGGTTGACAAATCACCAAAAAATCTACTCGCCACCCAAAAAAATCTACTCGCCACCTAGTACCAAACGTGTGCTGCTTGGGCCAATAGGAGCTCGCCACGATGTTAAATCCACTCGCCCGGGGCGAGTAAATGTATAGGTTTGTCGAACACTGTATATATATATATATATATATATATAAATATATATATATATATATATATATATAGATAGATAGGTTCCTTACCGAGTAAATCCAGGATCCCAAGATCACAAAACAAGAAGGAGACAGCACACACAGGAGGTACAATAAAAGCATGTATTCAGTAGAAAAACTGGCACATAAACCTGACGTTTCGGTCCTTGGCACAGGACCTTTCTCAAGGGAGTGCTCTGTTCATAATGATACCTGACAAACATATATACCCACCACCCATCAACAAACAGATCCCTGATAGGGTAAACCATGATGTTAAACAGCTGTAGACACTAGCTAATCAAATACTACATCAGCACTGAGCAACAGTGGTGTCGGGTGGCGTCTCACGTATCTTAGTAACCATTAACAATGGCGCACATGCGCAACATACGTCACAACTACAAATAATAAATATATAAAGGTAATTGCTAGAAAACATGAGTGTTCAATGCGTATGCTAGGTTTCCACAAATAAATAGCAAAGCATATGTACGGAGCATACCATGGTATTACATAATGAAAATAGCGACTGTTGTGACTATCAATTAAATACCGGCGTCAGCACAGGGAAACACAGTGTCGGATAGCATCTAACGTAACCAGGTAACCACCACTGCAAAGCAACAATGGCGTTTTTCAGCATGCGTAACAACAAAGAAATATAAAGAAAATTCCTGAGGGACGCAAGCGACCAATGTGCACACTGAGCTGACTCGGATAGGCAACCTAACACATAGGAAGAGCATCACGTAACATAACTTGTTGAAAATAAATAGATAATTACCCAAAATGTCACGAAGACACACACAGCAGCTGCAATCACAATATAAATAAAGCAAGCGTGATAGGGCATGCGTGACTAGCATAATTATTGAACAAGTGTCATAACATCAGATAGCCATAGTAAAATAGGGAAAAATAATAAGGTGAAAGACATAAGGTGCCGTCTGTCCAGGACTGTTAGAACACGGTCTTTTAGGGTAGGTTAAATGACGAGGCGTCTCGTGCTGTTCCTTTAAATAGGCAATGCCTGGTTTATTCAGTCCCAGGCACTGAGACTGCCACAGTGCATACAATAGAAACACAGCAAAACAAAAAGCTGCTCACCAGAGCAATAACTTAACTTAGGTTTTCCCTGACTCAAGGTTGAAGTGACTTTTCCACTTCCAACAACAAAATAAGGTACTTTACAGTTTTAGACAAAAAGGAACAGAATGATTTAACCTGTTTGGCTTTTCCCCTCTCTGCTTCCAGCAGCTTTCTTGTCTCCAGGCTCTTGGGGAGAGGGGAGAGGAACCAGGAAATCAGTCTTAAATACCTGATTTCTAATTAGCAAAACAGGTGACAGAAATCACGCAGCAGACAAACATTGGTCTGGATCCCTCATCCCTCACTTCCTGCACTTGCCAAACTGTGGGATGGAGTGCATGTTTTATAAGGCTGCACTCCCAGGCCAAACAGGACAGAAACTGTTCAGTATCCTGGGAGCCCTATATATGGAATGTATTACCATCCCCTGGTTTCTGTCACAGGGGGTGTAGGGATCAAATTATTATGATGACCTGCCTTTTGAAAATATGCAATTTCTTTAGCAGTACAGCTAATCCTTCATGCAGCTGTACCCTGTAACCCCCTCCCCCACGCACACATACAAGGCTCGCTCAAGGATTTGAACCTCTTATCGACAGACACCTCTCCAGAACCATTCCGTTTCTAAAGCTTGCCATTATGTTTTTAATTGTCCGTCCCTAGCCGAGCATCACCTCTCTGCACTTGCGTGCCTAATTTTCCTATTGTTGGCTTTGAGTCACCTCTCTGTAATCCTCTTTGGGAAGGGAAGTAGCTGATGATTGCTTCGCATGACTCACCCATCCACCCCCCCCCAACCCTTTGAGGCTTTGTTTACGGTAACACTTTTGATAATCCCTTCTCGAATTTGATATGTACATCTCCTTAATTCTCATGCTGAGATCCTTGAAATCTTTTTAACAGGCATTGCTGCAAGTAGAAAGAAATATAAACACAAGAATGTATATTCGATGTTTAGTCGATGTGTATTCAATGTGCAGTGAATCCACAAAATGGATGGTGTATTTATATGTTAATGACTCACATTAGAGTATGCCCACTTTTAACACCTGTACCTCGTCGCCATGCATAAAAGATTACACACTTTGCATATCCTCCCACTCGATGATCTGTATCTGAACTTGCCCTTGTCCAGATATTGCATTGTGCCATCTGCTTCCATGGATCAACCCCGATTCTACGGACGCAAGAAGCCACTCGCCTCTGCCGTGCCTGTCACACAGAAAAAGCGAAAAGCGGCAGCCATTTCCAAGCCAAGGCCAAAGCGACAGGCTAAGGCTAATAAAGAAAACCTTCTGCTGACCCCAAAGGCTAAGGGTTTTAATACACGTAAGCCTTATTATGTCAAGAAGAAATTCGGTGATGTACACTCAACGCAAACCAAATGCCAGCCAACCCATCGAACCCGCAGGCTACTTCCTTGTTTATGCTCAGACGACTCTGCCGCTGCTCTCCCGGAAATCTACAGCCCATCTTCTCCACTACTCGTCCACGACGCTGCTGCCGCCGCTCTCCTAGAGACCCACAGCCCATCTTCGCCACTGCTCTACGACGACGCTGCCACTGGTGCCCCTGAAATCCACGGGTCACTTTCTCCATAACGCTTAGACGACTCTGCTGCTTCTCGCCCGGAAATCCACAGGTCGCTTTCTCCATCCCTCTTCGACGACGCTGCCGCTTCTCTCCCGGAAATCCCCAGGTCACCTCCTCCATCCTTCTTCGACGACGCTGCCGCTTCTCTCCATGGAACCCTCATCTCATCCTCCGTAGCACCCATCCACCCAGATGTCCACAGCACGCCATGCACAAGAACCAGCTCGTTAGACTGCATGCTGAATGGGTTAAGTGTGGATATCCCCGGGAACTGTACTGTGCTGGTAAAGATAGATCTTCTTTTAGAGACCATGCTAAATATGGATCAACGGATGCAGAAGATGGATCAACGGATGCAGAAGATGGATCGACGGATGGAGAAGATAGAGACTGACATAGCGGGAATACATAATTTGCTCGGTGTTCATGCCCCTGTATCCCCAACGCCGGAGCAGGAGGGTGGCATGGATGTGATGAATGGGACCTTCGACCACCTTCCAACACCAAGCGCACCCCCTCCACCAGAAGAATTTGTGTACATGTATGCCGTTGCGGAGGAGGATAACATGACAACCCCATCAAGACCACGCCAGGAGACAACACGGCGACCAAGACAGGAGGAAAGCTTCCTCCCAGACAACCTACCCTCGCCCGCTGCCACAAGCACACCCACTCCCAGAACCCAACCTACATACGCTTGCATCGATACGGTGACCGACATCATCCTGCGTGAGCTGCCACCGGCACTCAGGGAGAAGTATAGGGTGATGAGTGCTGGTTTACCCCAGAAGAATGCCATGTTAATTTTTAAGCATCACGTGTCCTACTTGGTGTACTGCGGGTGGGTCTACAATGTGAACTACGAAGAAAATCGTGAAAAAAGGGCACTTCCTCAAAAATTTAAGGAGGACTATTGTGGAGGAATTGCGGCACTATTTTTCAATTTCAGATCCTTTAATGAAAATCGTTCGAGACTCCATTAATGGCATTTTGCGCCATACAAGGCATCGTCCCTGGAAGGACAATCTGGTGGGGATCGAATTTGCATGACTGTTCAACTGTTGTTTATCTTTTGTAAATGTTTTTGTAAATGTTTTGACTTTCTGTACTTTAATAAAGGAGATGTTGCGTTTTTTAAATTTTATGAATAAAGAATTTTTTTTAATAACACCATACTGTTGTGCTGTACATGTTTTGACTTTCTGTACTTTAAGAAAGGAGATGTTGCGTGTTTTAACTTGTATTAATAAAGAAATGTTTTTCCTTACTTTACACAGGACCTGCAAAATTCCAGTCCCCGAGGGCCGCAAACAGGCCCGTTTTTCAAGGTTATCCTTAAAACCGGGGCTGTTTGCGGCCCTCGAGGACTGGAGTTGTGCAGGCCTGACTGACTGTTAATGTTTTGACTTTCTGTACATAAAAATACTTCAACATTACTCACCATAGACTTTGCCAATCAGCTGGTGCCGAGCCACTGCCAGTCCTGTATTCTTGATCATACACATCGTTGACAGGTGACAGCGGGACTACTACACCTGTAGTCAGCTGATGAGGCTGAAAATCGCTTAGGTACATGCAAGCTTGCTCGAATCTGTATGCGAAATCCGGCACAGGCTGCAGGTATCCGGGCGGGGACAGACAGCAAGGGTTGCCGGTCACCAGGTTTTCACTGATGGTCGGACCGTTATTGGAAGCTGCCGCTGTCGCTGTTGCATTGCTTGCCAGCGACTGACGTTTCTTAGTTGGTGTTAACACGACCTTTCGCCTTTTGCAGTCTCCCTGATCATAGATATGGGAAAAACCCGGTGATACACACCAATACCCTCCAATAACATCGGGATAATAATGAAAAAAACATGGATCGCTACATAACTTTTCCCTTATTGCACGCTTCCACACATGAGCATCTGGCGAAAATTTGTAAAAGTCATAGTTTTCGATAAAATACTGATAAATTTGAACAACTGTTGCCATCTTATTATCTGTTGCATTAATCGCGGCTCATATTAAATAAGCGTATGTTCTGTCGGGTTTTTGGAACACGGACTGCAGTTGTGCACTCATGGCGGGACTCTCAGGACAATAACCAGACCAGAAACTGTGCTTGTCTTTTTTTAATATGAAAAGCCTAAATTGATACATTATTGTAACTCCTTCAGTCCCAAGGCCAATTTAGAATGGACCACTGTGGTATTCTTTTAAACACCTGCAAGTCGACACATTACTGAAGCGCATGCGCATTACAATTCATGAATATCTGCCATCTGGCAGATACGTGAAGAATTGCAACCAATTAAATCTGAACCATTATCAATAAACACATCAACCGCACATCAACCGTGGGTGTGAATGCAACATGAATGCGGTATAAATGCGGTCAGAATGCGGCATGAACGTGGTGAAGTGCAGTGAAGTGCGTGGCATTCGGAAAAAAATCCCGAAAAAATTTGGAGATGTTGGAGAATAAAAGGGGCTGCGGCTGTAATCTGTGCATCATGTAACACTATGCAAAATCAATGTTCAAAATAAAATAAACTATGAACAACAACATACAATGCCATCCACAAAATCAAATACAAACTAAGCAAGTAAACATAAATACATTTACCATCAATGAATCAATTTCCAAATCAATTACAATACAATAAAAATCAATTATACAATTCACTATTCAATTCCTAAATCCAAAGCATTGAGAAACATATTCAACTTTAAAGTAACCACCATCATACAAATCTAACTACCAAAAATAAGCCATTATTAAAAAGCAAGCCCCTGAAATAAACTATAGCAAAATCATGATAAACTACATGTAAATAAATATCAATTACATTACACACAACAATTCCTAACCAAAGCTTCAAAATACATATTAAAAACATAAATAAACATTTGCAGTACAATCATTTATTTTCCCTGTATGTTTACCAAATATAGCTAAACATTACATACAGGGACAATAAATGAGCATAAAAAACAATGACATTACATCAAAAAATACAATACAATACAGCCATTCAGTGTCCCTGTATGTATGTATGTATGTATGTATGTATGTATGTATGTATGTATGTATGTATGTATGTATGTATGTCCATAGGGACATACATAAATTCAGGGGCATTAAATGGACATAAAAAAAAAACACATGAATAAAAAAATATATACTTTTCTTTTGTTTACTTACTATTAGATGGCCGACACAGCGAAATCCAGGGGAACCGGAAGCACTCAAACCAATCCACAGGTAACCATAAAATAATAAACCCTTACAATCCAACTGTGTCTTCTTTCTTCTATTTGTAATCCATTTCGTCAAAGGGGGTTTTCATCTGTATTCTGTATTCTTTTGTCTTCTTCCAGGTCTTCTTCTCTTCTAGCGCCACACTCTGGTGCTCTTCTTCTTCCAGGAGATCCGTCCTCCTCGGCGTCTGGCTTCAAAATGAGACGACATAGGCTTTCAAAGGCCTATGACGTCACATTTTCGTCAAATGGTTCACACGGCCCTGATTGGGCCGTGTAAATCATGTGATTTAGTTTAAAAAAAAATGATGATGTCATTTAAAGGGAATGAAGCCAGCCAATCAGAATGGCTGAGCTTCATTTGCCTTTAAGATGACGTCATCAAAACAAAGATGGCCGGCGACACATGGTACGGTAGCCAATCAGAGCATGGGAACGAAATCCCAACTGATTGGCTCTAGTAGACCATGTGACAGAGGTTTTGCTTCAGCCAATCAGAGTTGGGATTTCGTTCCCATGCTCTGATTGGCTACCGTACCATGTGTCGCCGGCCATCTTTGTTTTGATGACGTCATCTTAAAGACAAATGAAGCTCGGCCATTCTGATTGGCTGTGCTTTCATTGCCTTTAAATGACGTCATCATTTTATTTTTATTTTTACTAAATCACATGGTTTACACGGCCCAATAGGTTATTTTTTTTTTTTAATGTGTATTGCGTTTTTTTCCATTTAATGCCCCTGAATTTATCTATGTCCCTATGGATATACATACATACAGGGACAATGAATGGGTGTATTGTATTGTATTTTTTGATGTAATGTCATTGCTTTTTATGCTCTTTTATTGCCCCTGTATGTAATGTATATCTATATGGATAGACATAGAGGGATAATAAATGATTGATTTGCTAATGTTTATGTTTTGTTCATGTATTTCAAATGTATTTAGCTGCTTGATTTCTACATTGTTGTGTGTAATTTAATTTGTATTTAGTTACATGTATTTTTTAATGGTTTTTCCAGTAGTTTATTTCTGGGGCTTGCTTAGTAATATCGGCTTATTTTTGGTAGATAGATTTAGTATGATGGTGGTTACTTTGAGGTTGACTTTTTTTATCAATGGTTTGGATTGAGGAATGTAATAGTGAATTGTATAATTGATTGGAATTGTATTGTAATTTATTTTTTAATTGATTAATTGATTGATGGTCAGTTTATTTATCTTTACTTGCTTAGTTTGTATTTGATTTTGTGGATGGCATTGGATGTTGTTGTTCATAGTTTATTTGGAACATAGATTTTGCATAGTGTTACATGATGCACAGATTAATTGCATCATGTAGACACTAAAATGCAATTGTTTGATTGACATTTAATATATATTTGTCTAGGTGCTGCTTTATTGGGAGAGGAGATATAATTTATTTTTTAAAGTGCTGCTGGTTTAATTTTAAGATGCAATGTGCTGATTTTGAGATTAAGATTTCATGTTTTTATTTATGCATGTTTATGTAATCCTTTAACATTTATTTGTATATTGGTGTTATATATACATACATATATATATATCTATTATACCGACTGTACAAATGAATGGGTGAAGGGTTGGTATCGGTGCAGGGTGGGTTAACCCCTTAATTACTATAGCGGTTATTAACCGCTAAGGTGATTAAGGGGTTAACTGGCATTTGAAAATATTTGCAATGTTTTTTTTTGCCAATGGAGCCTGTTTGATGACCAAACTGCCCATCTCATTGCCAGGGGGTAAGTAGAACTTTATTTATTTACTTTATTTATGCTGTTTTATGTGTTTAATAATAGGCAAATTATCTATTATCCATATCTAGATAATAGTTATTTTGCACATTACTGTACTGTATGTGTTTGGGGGGGGATTTATTTAAATGCGTAGGACAGGTTTATTTTTTTACATACAGGGTTGGTTCCTTAGGTCTGCGGGGACCTCTAGAGACCACCTGAGGTCTCCTCAGACACTCAAGGGTACACAGGGGTCCACAGGGGACACCTGCGGGGAAAAACCGGGGGCCCCACATCTGTGGAGGCCCCGTGGACCCATAGGGACCACCCGAGAGCTCCCAGACCCACGTAGGAACCACCCGAGGACCCTCAGACACCTGTGGGGCTGACCCGGGGCCCCCCAGACACCCATGGGCCTACCAGTGGAGACCCCATTTGGGGCCAATGGTGACCCGCGGAGACCACCTGGTGGACCACGGCGCCTGGCGGGGACAACCCGTTGGCCTCCAGACCCTGTGAAACCCTTTGCTGGGCCACTGTGGGGCCTGAGAACACCCCGTCAGGACCACCGGGGACTTCCGTGGGCCTGGAGTATTAACCCTGGATGTAAAAGAATAAATAAGGTATTAATGGGGGGGCACACGGGTTGGGTTATGTATTGTTTATTAAATATAGTTATGTTTATTGTGTTAACAGGGGTGGGGGACGTGGGTATTGTCCCCAAGCCAGGCTGGGTAGGCCTCTTTGTGGGTAGTGGGTGGTTAGGCCTCACGGGGTGGATAGGGGGGGAGGGTGTATAGGCCTCCCGAGTGGTGGGTGAGGGTGGGTTAACCCCTTAATGACTGTAGCGGTTAATGACCGCTAAGGTGATTAAGGGGTTAGGGGACATTACATTGGCTATTTTGATTCTTGTGTATGTTTTGCAGCTTAGGAGGGGACATGGGTAGGATGAAGACGGCCTTCATCGTGGGTGCCTGGAAAAGATAAGTGTAATATGTATTTACTGTATATATTGTGATTAATTTATTTAAAATGGCCAAATGCATTATTATCCATATGTGGATAATAGTAATTTTGCCCATTACTGTATTGTATGTGTTAGGGGGCAGGGGTAGGGGGTGTATTTACTGTAGTTAGAAATATTGTTTATTTTTTTGAGGCACAACATTGGTACCGCAGGCCCGCGGGGACCCCCGGACTCCCGCTTGGTAAGCCGGGGACACCCACGGGACCCACGGAGGCCGCCGCGGGGTCAGCCAGGGACCCCCGCGGGGTCAGCCAGGGACACCCGCCGGCCTGTTGTATGGGTGTTGCGCCTGCAAAAATGTAAACAAATACATTTTTCTAAGTCCTGCTTTTTTTATCACCTGCCTTTAGCTGGTGAGCTTGTTTCAGCACAACTTTCCAGTAGGATAAGTTAGCGGAGCTTAGAGAATCGCGTTGAAGGGCAGGAATCAGTGCAAACAGCTGATCGTACGAGCAAAGTTGGACTTTGAAAATTTTCTTGAAAAAAGTCCATTTTAGAGTGGGAAGTGCCCGTTAGCACTGCTCTGTGAATCGCGCTCAGCGGAACATAACGTTCTAAGAGCACTTTGCGTTCTTAAAACTACTTATCACAGCTTAGTGCGTAGGCCCCTCTGTGTGTGTGTGTCTCTCACTCTCACTCTGTGTGTGTGTCTCTTTGTTAGGATACCGGTCCGCGCAACCCTCGGACTACCCAGGGCGCACAGTGGAACTTCCTCCTACCTGCTGCCACTCCCGCGGGCCATCATCTCGGCCGTCGCCGCGGTCCCACTTCCCTCGGCCGCTCCGCCGCTCCTCCTCCTTCTCGGCGGGAGAGGCAGTCCTTCCGTCCGATGCACGCATGCGCCTCCCCCCGGCACGGGCCGAGTGCACGCCCTACTTACAGTGCACGCACCTGCACCCGTCCCTTATCCTCCACTCCTGCTGTGAGGCTCCGCCTCCCCACACCGCACGGACACTTCCTGAGTTCTATTGGGCTCACCTGTACACCTTCAGCTGCACCTATCCTGAGGAGCTTGCTGCTCCGCCTCCCACACCTGATTGGTCTCTCATACCTTATCTGGCATCCCTGTTCCCTCACTTATCGCTCGACATACTTACTGCATGGAGCTAATGTGCTATTCTCTCAGTGATTCCACAGATTCAGACACGGCTTGTACGACTACCCTCTTTCGCTCTCGACCTCGGTACTCCTCGGACTTCGTATTCTCTGGCACCCCTCGATCACGGCTTGGACCCTGACTCTTCTCCTCTCTCCGCTCCCTGACCTTGGCAAGGCTTCAACGATTCTACTCCAATACCCGGTACCGGCAAGTATTGTCTACATTCCTATCTCAGGCCTGGCAACGCTTTACTCCACACTCCGGACGCGCTCCCTTTGCTGCGGGTGCATGTATCCTTACTAACCCCTTCAGCACAAGGGGGCGGGTCTGGTCTGTGGGCAGTACCGGCGTAACACTCTCTCTCACTCTGTGTGTCTCTCTCTCACTCTGTGTGTGTCTCTCTCTCTCTCACTCTGTGTGTCTTTCTCTCACTCTGTCACCCACTCTCTCTGTCTTATCTTAACTGCCATATACCTACACCGAAGTAACCTATCCTTCTTTCTTCCAGATCTGACTCTCAAGTTTCACATTAGAGACAGGTAGGGAATACCTCCCCTCCAGTATAGTACCTTGAGGTACTGCGGATAAGTAAGATCCCAGGCGGGATTGCTGCTTTAGAAATTGTGAAGAGGGGGCGTCCTGACACTGGTTAATGGGTTCAGAAGTCATTCACATCTGGCTTTTTTTTTTTGTTCGATTAGTGAGGTCATCACACAGACACACACACACACACACACACACACACACACACACACACACACACACACACACACACACACACACACACACACACACACACACACACACACACACACACCAACTATGTAACAAGGACTCATGGTAGTAAAGTATAAGTGTGATACAATAAATAAACTGTTAATGTAAAAAAAAATTGTGTGTCCCGGTTTTTCATTTTCAAAATCTGGTCACCCTAAGGATGCCGGGCAGTAGGGCCTGGTTTGGGGAGCCAAGGGGAGCCTGTAGGGGCCTGGGGATGGTTGGGGGGGGGGCTGAGGAGCATGCCTGGGGACTCAGGGAGAGCACAGGTTAAGGCCGGCTGCCCAGGCCCCTACTGCAGGCAGAGTGACAGAGCCTGGATGATGCTGGTATGGGGTGGGAGGGGAAAGGATCCTAGTAGGGCCTGGGACTGAGGGGTGGGGAAGGATGCCGGGCAGCGGGGTCTGGCTGGGGGAGACGAGAGGCCTGGGAATGGTGGGGGGGGGCCTGGGGATGGTGGGGGGGGGCTGAGGAGCATGGCTGGGGACTCGGGGAGAGTGCGGGTTAAGGCCCAGCCACCCGGGCCCCTACTGCAGATGGAACGGCGGAGCCTGGAGGGGCAGAGGGGAAAGGATCCTAGAAGGGCCCGAGACTCAGGGGTGGGGAAGGATGCTGGGCAGAAGGGCCTGGTCTGGGGAGCCAATGGGAGTTGGTAGGGGCCTGGGGATGGTTGGGGGGGGCTGAGGAGCATGGCTGGGGACTCAGGGAGAGCTCAGGTTAAGGCCCGGCCGCCCGGGCCCCTACTGCAGGTGGAGCGGCCATTTTATTCAGATACTTTATTTTTTTTCTGACACGGGCCAGGCGGCGGCGTGGGCGGCTGTGGGCAGCCGTGGGCGACCGAGCCCCCTGAGTCACCGGGCACAGGACCCCAAACCCGGCAGACCCACCCTGTTGGCAACCCTGTATAGACCCACTAAGACCCGGAAAAACAAAGGTCCAGCCTCCTGAGCCAGCAGTGCACTCAGGACCCCTCGGGAGTTTAATGGGCACAGGGGCTGCTTCCCTGTCCCTTTTCTGGAGCATTTGAACTGCCAACTTTTTTGTCTCCCCCAGCGCAATCAAATATTACTTATACTTTTCTCTGAACCGACTTAACTGTCGACTGTTACCTAAACTCAAAGATTTTATTTTATATTAAACTTTTATGAGTTTCCTTATTCTTAATTTTTAATTTTTTATATATCCTTTAAGCCAGAACCACAAAAACTGACAACCCCAAATACCTGTCAATTGGTCCGCTGTCTCCTTTTGTGAATATAACATTTCCTGCAGAAAATTTTGCGGTAAAACATAACCCCTAAAACTATCTGTTCCTAACTCTCTGTGTTAACCTTGTTCTATCTTATCTTTATCTTTGTTCCCATCTTTTGAGATTATGGGGGCTATGCACTAAGCTCAATGGCTTTGCGTTCTGATTTGGCAAAAAAGAAGGTTCGTTAAAAAGTGAAGCCGGGAACGCGATTCACTAAGGCCTTGAGGCCATTTTTTAACGTACCTGCTCAAAATAGCTCAGAACACCCACAGCGTACGTGTTGCTTTTTTTCCCACTGCTAGCGTTCTGAACGTTTACGTACGCTAGCTGATAGAAAAAAAAGCTGCATGTAACATTTGCATGGAGATTTGCCATCTCCATGCAAGGCTGTTACAGGTGATCGTACACTAAACCACATTGGATTCAGGTCCGAGGACCTCCTACTTCAGGAGATATAGGCCCCGTTATGGGGTGCCGGTATCCCCTGCACTTTAAAGCTCCCGCGTCACGTGACCGGGACATTTAAATTCTGCAGGGGATAACAGGCACCCCATAAAGGGGCCTGTATCTCCTGAAGTAGGGGTTCCCCGAGGCTGAAACCAACGCGGTTCAGCTCAGGAGACCCCCTGCACATCTACACTAGTATTAAAACACACATAACAATAAATAATAATTCATTACAGTAGCGGCTATCCGCTATGGTAATGAAGCTGCTTTTATGTATTTTTAATAATAGTGTGCGGGAGCAGGGGGTCCCCTGAGCTGAACCGCATTGATTTCTGCCTCAGAGACCCCCTGCTTCCTGAGTTACAGGCCCGGGTATGGGGCATCGAGTGCCAGTGCCGCCGCCATCTTTATAGTGTCCAAGACGCGACGTGGGCTCTATAAAGATGGCGTCCACACTGGCACCGATGCCCCAAACTCGGGAAGCAGGGGGTCTCTCAATGCAGTTCAGCTCAGAGGACCCCCTGCTCCCGCACACTATTATTAAAATTAACATTAATGCAGCTTCATTACCTTAGCGGATTGCCGCTAAGGCAATGAAGGGGTTAAGGCACATTAGCATGTTTATTGGGGACAATTGCCCCCAATAAACAGCACACATCCGCCCCGCCCCCTAACACATACAGTACTGTAATGGGCAAAATTACTATTATCCACATATGGATAATAATGCATTTGCCCATTTTAAATACATATAAATTACAATAAATACAGTCAATATATATGACACTTACCTTTTACAGGCACCCACGATGAAGGCCGTCTTCATCCTCATCTTTATCCTGCCCAGGCCCCTCCGATGCTGCAAGACATACACAAGAATAAAAACATCCAATGTAATGTCCCCATAACCCCTTAATCACCATAGCGGTTATTAACCGCTACAGTCATTAATGGGTTAACCCACCCTTACCCACCACTCAGGAGGCCTACATACCCTCCCCCACTAACCCCCCACCCCGTGAGGCCTAACCACCCTCACCCACTGCCCAGCCGGGGGGCCTACCCACATACCCTTGGGGCCAATACCCCCTCCCCCAGCCCCCAGTACCCACAATTAAAACAATACACAGCCCCACAATAAACATCATTCTATTTATTAAATACATAACCCACCCCCTGTGCCCCCCCAAAAATACATGATTTATTCTTTTACATACAGGGTTCATACCCCAGGCCCACGCGAGTCTCCGGTGGGCCCGACGGGTCACCTCACAGACCTACAGGTTACCAGCAACTTGTTTCATACAGGTTCTGGAGGCCTGTTGGTGGGTCCCGCCAGGCACCATGGCCCACCAGGTGGTCTCCGCGGGTCACCGTGGGCCACAATTGGGTCCCCACGGTAGGCCCGCGGATGTCTAGGAGCCCCGGGTCAGACCCACAGGTGTCTGAGGGGCCTTGGGTGGTTCCCACAGGGGTCTGGGGACCCACAGGTGCTCACTATGGGTCCGCGGTGCCCCCACGGATGTGGGGCCACCGGTTCTTCCCCGCACACTACGGGTCCGCGGTGCCCCCACGGATGTGGGGCCACCGGTTCTTCCCCGCAGGTATCACCCGTGGACCACGCAGCCTGGTACCCGTGAGATAACCGAGGATACCTCAGGTGGTCTCTAGAGGTCTCACGCAGACCAAAGGAACAAACCCTGAATGTAAAATAAATAAACCGGACCTATACATTAAATACATACATCCACCCCCCCAACACATACAGTACAATAATGTGCAAAATAACTATTATCCAGATATGGATAATATATTATTTGCCCATTATGAAACACATAAAACATGCATAAATCAAAACATGAATTCTTAATCTTAAAATCACCACATTGCATGTTAAAATAAATCCTGCAGCAATAGTAAATATAAACCAACAAACCAGCAGCTACACAAATGTATATGAAATGTCACACAATTGCATTGAGTGTGTACATGTCACGGTTGTGCTCGCCAAAAACCTGGGTCGGACCGCGTGGCTGAGGTGGGGTTGTAAAAGCACCGACCTTAGACCGCGCAGACTGATCCGGATTGCGCAGTTCGTAGTCGTACGTAGCAGGGTTGGGACTATAGAAGGCAGCATCGTCAGTGGGCAAGCCAGGGTCAGGATCGAAGACATCAGGGTAAACATTGTTCAAGCAGGAGTTTGGCAACAGGTTGTCAGGAGTTCCCCGCTTCAGCTTAGGAGCGTGAGCACGGGAGTAGCCTCTGCGCGTGCGGCGACCATGGCCCATGGTACTGGTCTCAGGAAAGGATAGGCAGACCAGAGTGGGCACACCGCCTGGCTGCACTGATAAACCAGTGCTTCAGCGCAAGAGTCCTGAGCGGGCTGGAGAATCCTCCGCTTCAGCACAGGAAAAGACCTCTGCGTGAAAAGAGCAGCAGGCCTCAGGAAAGCAGGCCTCTACGAGAGAGTAGTAGCTGACCTCAGGAAACCAGGAAGCTGAAGTACGCTGGGGATCAATGCTTCAGCACAGGAACAAGAACTAGGACAAAACAGAGTAGTAACGAGATAACAAGCCAGGGGCTTGTGGCAGAACACTCGGTGACATCCAGGAAGGACTATGCTCGGCCGAGAAGGATTGTGGGGATGCAGTACTTAAAGGCCAGCGGGCCAATCCCCGGAGGAGGGTGTGAAGGCACTGCTCCAATGAGTGAGTACAAGGCTAAGTTGCAGTGATAGCTTGCACAGCTGCAGTAGATACCAGAGGGAGTGTTCCAGGACTGCACAGGTCTGTGAGGCATGTATGGCTAATGTATTTATCAGCTTTATTTTGTCATTGTTGTGAATAATGTAATTTGTATTTAGTGACAGTTTTTTTTGTAATGGCTTATTTCTGGTAGTTAGATTAGAATGATGGTGGTTACTTTAAATTAGAATTATTTTGTCAATGGTTTGGCTTTAGGAATTGAATAGGGAATTGTATAATTGATTTGTATTGTATTGTAATTATTTGAGGAAATTGATTAATTGATTGATGCTAATTGTATTGATGTTGCTTAGTTTCTATTTGATTTTCAGGATGGCATTGGTGGTTATGGGACATTGTTCATAGTGTATTTTATTGTTACATATATTTTGCATAGTGTTACATGATGCACAGATTAATTGCATCATGTACTGTAAGGAATCCACACCTCAGTTTACTGCTTACCTTGCCTCACAGACCTGTGCAGTCCTGGAACACTCCCTCTGGTATCTACTGCAGCTGTGCAAGCTATCACTGCAACCTAGCCTTGTACTCACTCATTGGAGCAGTGCCTTCACACCCTCCTCCGGGGATTGGCCCGCTGGCCTTTAAGTACTGCATCCCCACAATCCTTCTCGGCCGAGCATAGTCCTTCCTGGATGTCACCGAGTGTTCTGCCACAAGCCCCTGGCTTGTTATCTCGTTACTACTCTGTTTTATCCTAGTTCTTGTTCCTGTGCTGAAGCATTGATCCCCAGCGTACTTCAGCTTCCTGATTTCCTGAGGTCAGCTACTACTCTCTCGTAGAGGCCTGCTTTCCTGAGGCCTGCTGTTCTTTTCACGCAGAGGTCTTTTCCTGTGCTGAAGCGGAGGATTCTCCAGCCCGCTCAGGACTCCTGCGCCGAAGCACTGGTTTACCAGTGCAGCCAGGCGGTGTGCCCACTCTGGTCTGCCTATCCTTTCCTGAGACCAGTACCATGGGCCATGGTCGCCGCACGCGCAGAGGCTACTCCCGCGCTCACGCTCCTAAGCTGAAGCGGGGAACTCCTGACTACCTGTTGCCGAACTCCTGCTTGAACAATGTTTACCCTGATGTCTCCGATCCTGACCCTGGCTTGTCCACTGACAATGCTGCCTTCTCCAGTCCCGACCCTGCTACGTACGACTACGAACTGCGCAATCCGGATCAGTCTGCGCGGTCTAAGGTCGGTGCTTTTACAACCCCACCTCAGCCACGCGGTCCGACCCAGGTTTGTGGCGAGCACAACCGTGACATGTACACACTCAATGCAATTGTGTGACATTTCATATACATTTGTGTAGCTGCTGGTTTGTTGGTTTATATTTACTATTGCTGCAGGATTTATTTTAACATGCAATGTGGTGATTTAAAGATTAAGAATTCATGTTTTGATTTATGCATGTTTTATGTGTTTCATAATGGGCAAATAATCTATTATCCATTTCTGGATAATAGTTATTTTGCACATTATTGTACTGTATGTGTTGGGGGGAGTGGATGTATGTATTTAATGTATAGGTCCGGTTTATTTATTTTACATTCAGGGTTTGTTCCTTTGGTCTGCGTGAGACCTCTAGAGACCACCTGAGGTATCCTCGGGTATCTCACGGGTACCAGGCTGCATGGTCCACGGGTGACACCTGCGGGGAAGAACCGGTGGCCTCACATCTGTGGGGGCACCGCGGACCTGTAGTGTGCGGGGAAGAACCTCCCAATAGAGGTAAATGAGAATTTTAATCCTAATAGAGGTATATTAGTATTTTATCTGGTAGTGTTAGGCCTTGCGAACAGGTATCTGCCTTGACGTGGCTCGCAAGCTTACAACGCTTTGGCCAATGGGTTAAACTAAATTACCCTATTTCAAAAGAATATATATGTATTTTACTGTGTATTTCTGTCATATTGGATGTAGCATTGGGCTTCTCTGTCGTCTGTGTATACATATGCCACGCTCAATAGCACTCCATTTTGATACATATACATATATATATTTTGTGGGGGCTCAGGGGTTCCCAAAAAGAGCTTGCTGGGTTTCTGTGTTTTGTTAACCCATTCTCAGCTGTTCCAACTGGTGGAGGTTAGTGGCTCCTCCTTCCCAGGTTTTAAGCCTGCCCCTCCCCACTTCCCTAGTTTGCAAGTGCCTCATTCTGCTGGATATAGACCCACTGTGGTCTTTCTCCCTCCTAATAGAGGTAAATGAGAATTTTAATCCTAATAGAGGTATATTAGTATTTTATCTGGTAGTGTTAGGCCTTGCGAACAGGTGTCTGCCTTGATGTGGCTCGCAAGCTTACAACGCTTTGGCCAAAGGGTTAAACTAAATGACCCTATTTCAAGAGAATATATAAGTATTTTACTGTGTATTTCTGTCATGTTGGATGTAGCATTGGGCTTCTCTGTCGTCTGAAGAACCGGTGGCCCCACATCCGTGGGGGCACGCGGACCTGTAGTGAGCATCTGTGGGTCCCCAGACCCCCGTGGGAACCACCCATGGCCCCTCAGACACCTGTGGGTCTGACCCGGGGCTCCTAGACATCCGCGGGCCTACCGTGGGGACCCAATTGTGGCCCACGGTGACCCGCGGAGACCACCTGGTGGGCCATGGCGCCTGGCGGTACCCACCAACAGGCCTCCAGAACCTGTATGAAACAAGTTGCTGGTAACCTGTAGGTCTGTGAGGTGACCCGTCGGGCCCACCGGGGACTCGCGTGGGCCTGGGGTATGAACCCTGTATGTAAAAGAATAAATCATCTATTTATGGGGGGCACAGGGAGTGGGTTATGTATTTAATAAATAGAATGATGTTTATTGTGAGGCTGTATATTGTTTTTATTATGGGTACTGGGGGTGGGGAGAGGAGGTATTGGCCCCAAGGGTATGTGAATAGGCCACCGGCTGGGCAGTGGGTGAGGGTGGTTAGGCCTCACGGGGTAGGGGTTTAATGGGGGAGGGTGTGTAGGCCTCCAGAGTGGTGGGTGAGGGTGGGTCAACCCCTTAATGACAGTAACGGTTAATAACCGCTATGGTGATTAAGGGGTTAGGGGACATTACATTGGCTATTGTGATTGTTGTGCATGTTTTGCAGCACCGGAGGGGCATGGGCAGGATTAAGATGAGGATGAAGACGGCCTTCATCGTGGGTGCCTGTAAAAGGTAATTGTAATATGTTTTTACTGTATTTATTGTAGTTTATATGTATTTAAAATGGGCAAATGCATTATTATCCATATGTGGATAATAGTAATTTTGCCCATTACTGTATAGTATGTGTTAGGAGGTGTATTTAGTTATAAATATTGTTTATTATTTTTGGAGGGTGCAACATTGGTACCGCAGGCCCGTGGGTACCCCGGGACTCCCGCGGGGACCCCGGGACATCCGCAGGGTCATCCGGGGACACCCGCGCGACCCCCGGGCTCCCTCGGGGACCCACGCAGGGTCAGCCAGGGACACCCGCCGGCCTGTTGTAAAGGTAAAGCAATTATTTTTTCTAAGTCCAGATTTCTTTGCGTCTACTCTGACCTGACGTGTTCTGACGTGTTCTGATCAACGCAACTTTCGCGTTTGCTAAGGTTGCGTTGCTTAGTGCATCCCGCTTAAGAGCAGAATTTAACGCAGAATTTAACGCAAACAGGGTTGCGAACGAGCAAACGGAAAAAAGTCATTTTTAGAGCGCAAAATGCCTGTTTGCGTTGCTTAGTGCAGGGTTAAGCTCAAAATCACGTTCTAAGAGCACTTTGCGCTCTAAAAGTGACTTATCGGAGCTAAGTGTATGACCCCCTATATATCTTGGGTAGATTTTCAAGGAGTAGTACCCCATCATCACCATTAGATGGCACCACTGTCTCTTGTTATCCTGTGAGACTGATGGCTTTAGGTTTCTTTATAGACTGCTGCTATAGTTATATTCTCCCCTTTAGTATCCTGACTTTATTACTTAGTTATTATTTATAATACTATAAGTACTATTTCAGGGGATCAAGAACCTCAAAAAGAACTGTACTAACCTCTAACTTATTAACTGACCGTAACTGATTAAATAACTGTAACCGGTATCCTGTAACCAACAACGTGCTTGAGCCTAACTTAAAGTTTCTCTGCATAATCACCCCCCTTTCCCTGCAAAATTAACTAAATTAACTTTCCCTGCTAAATTGACCCCTATAGCTTTCTCCTATCACCTTATGGACCGTTGCCCTCTCCCAATGTATTTTGCTGTGAGACTGTGAGGACATGGGGGTCACGGCAGTCGCAGCATGACCTCCCCTCACCTCTTTCTGCTCCCGCTGCTGTGCGGCTCTGTCCTCGTCGCTCCCACCTGACCCCCGTGGTGAGGGGGCTTCCCCGTCCTATCCGTTGGGCTGCCGCCGCTCCGCGGGCGGCTGATACTCGGGCGGCTAGCATTGCCCCTGCACGCGCATACCCTCCCGTTACGGAGCGCATGTCGGCACCAGTTAATTTATTCACTGCTCTTGCAGTGAAGCCACGCCCCCCCGCCCACATGCTGGTTACCAGTTAACCATAATCCTTATCTCCTGGCGGCCTATTATGGGGATCAATCCTGGACAGTTCTTAGGGCTCCTCCAGGCCTGCCTCCACTACCCATTGGTCAGCCACAGTACTTAATACCTGTCCTACCTCTCTCACATCGCTCTACATAGTCTCTGCTACAGACGTCTATTCTGGCTCTCCATTTGTCTCAGTGTTTTCAGGTTGCGACCCGGCTTGGCGGACATTCCTATCTGGCTCCGGACTCCGGCTCCCTCTTGACCTTGCAGCTTCTATCATCCCTCGACCTCAGCTTAGACCTCGACCTCCCGGATCTCTCTCCCTCCCCGACCTTGGCTTACTGCAACGACTTCGTCTCTTCGGTACCGGTACCGGCAAGTATTGCTACACCTATTCACACCTGGCCTGGCAACGCAAAAACACCACACTCCGGACACACTCCTTCTGCTGCGGGTGCGTGCACAAATACGTCCCCACTTCAGTATAAGGGACGAGTCTGGTCTGCGGGCAGCACCGACATAACAGAGACATCTCCTTTGCTTAACCACATCCTGAGGCTCCCCAATCACCTCTCCCAACCTTCCCCCTGCGGCCTCCTCTCAGGCTCGGGCTGTGAATATCTGCTCTGCCGCCTGGATCTACGCTGCTCTCCACCTCTCTTCCCCTCTTCCTCCATGGCCGATCCTTGAGATACCTCTCCTTCCTCCACTCTGCTCCCGCTCTCTCACCGGTGCCGACCATCTGTACTCTGACACTGACTCATCCGCTCTCGTCCTCCATTCTCATAGGCTCCCGCAGTAGATTCCAACCTTTTACCTTAGGCTCCGCCATTCTAGACTTCCACCTCACTCCTCCGTCACTCTAGTTCCCAGTGGACGTCTTGTCACTTTCACTGTCCTTCCAGCCTCATCCCCTGCTGATCCATTCCGCAATAGAAGACCCGGTCCGGGAACCAGATCAGGTGAAAAGAAGTCAATTTTCTGAGAAAAAGGGGCAGTATAGCTTTAAACTTTAATTGATGGGCTCCAACCGCAACTGTGTTTCACATAGAGACTTAATTGGCCGCCATTCCTCTGCTGCCTCATGGTGAGCTGCCTGCTTTTCTCCAGGACGGTTGTGGGACAGGATCCTCAGCTTCTTGGTGAGTAATATCACTTTTTATTTATATCTTTTTCAGGAATGTGTTCCATTCTTCCCCCGACCTCATGGAGAAGGATTTTTCATTTTTAATTACAAGTAAGCCAAATGGAAAATCCAACGTTACTTTACTCCATTGCCTCTCAGAATCTTTGTGACAGGTTGCCGGTTTCTGCACCTCGCTAAAGTCACCAGGGATAAGTCCTGAAACACTTTGAGCTTTATGCCATCAACGATTATTAGACTCATATTTCTGGAGATTTGGGTCAGGGATTCCTTAGATTTTTAAAAGTTAAATATCAGTATTATGTCTCTTGGTCTTTCATCTTCCTGCGGTTCAGCTCTTAGTGCCCTGTGGCACCTATCCATCTGCAGTTCTGTTTCTGCTTTATCTGGCATGATAGATTTCAGCCATTTTGATACAAAGTACTCGCAGTCTGTCACAGGTTCAGGAACCCATCTTACTCGAATATTGTTCCTTCCCTCTCTATTCTCCAGGTCTTCTTGCTTATCAGCTAGTTTGTCCAATTGTGTCTTCAGGTATGTAGTTGTTTTGTCTATTTTTTTAAGTGCCTTTATTGTGACATCTAGCTTTCTTTCAAGGCCGTCAGTCCGTGTGCCTATGCTAGTTATGTCACGTCTTAGGTCCTGTATCTCTTTCTGAAACAGGGTTTTCAGATTTATAAACAGATCTTTCAGGTCAGATTTTAGGTCACTTTTCGTGACCAGATTGCTGTCTGTACCTGTGCAATTTTCCCACTCTGACTCTCGCTTTCACAAAGCGCCTAATAGGCGCAAAACGCAACAGAGTTATCATCTGCCCACCCATCCCTGATGTCACCTCTACCAATAAATTGTTTTTAACTTTTTTGATGTGCTGAGCTGCAATTTTTTCTATTCCTGTTGCTGTGCACCGCTGATCCTATACTGGGATTACAAAATATGTACTGATGCTTCAACTTTGGGCTTTTCGTGTCTTTGAGGAATTCGAAGACTGTTCCTTTGAAAGCTGAGTGGGAAGCTCAGTATACTGTACATTTTCATTCATCTATACTCATTTATACTTACATTTGTGTCACTTTATTATATACTGCTGCGGCACAGTTTATTCGAGCATTTGCCCGTTCTGTGCCGCAGCAGTAGCCTGGCGCGCGCCCGAGTGTGACGGGCGCGCACCGAAGCAGCGGAAGAGCGCCCTCCGATCGGGGCGCTTTCCCTACCGCTGCCGGGTCCGCCGGGTCCCCCGGAACCCCCTGCCGCTGTCCCGCGATCGCGGGACACCAGGGCTCCCTCGGGGAGCCCCTGGACACGCGTGCAGGGGGCGCACGCTCCCGATGACGCGTGGCACGCCGAGGGGCGGCCACTAGCAAGCCGGGAGATTTCCCGGCTTGCGGTACCGACCACACTTCAATAAAGTGTGTCGGTAGTGTACATTATTGGTTGTTATTTTCACATTATACCACTAGGTGGAGCAATTTACCTTATATATTTGTCACTGCACTTATATATAATTATTTTATATATGAGAGCACCAATGTAAAGGGTAACCAGGCTCTCAAATAAAGGTTAAGCCCATTTTTGGTTACCCCTGATCCATATATAAGGGTTCAAGAGAGTTAGATCTTGGGCCCAGTAACATTGTATGTTGCCAATGGATAACATGTAATAAAGATATTGTATGTCTTTATTTATATAGCGCCAAAAGTGTACTCAGCTCTTCACAAAGAATACAGTACAGGGAATTATAATAATACAGTAAATGCAGCAAAATCAGACAATAGGAAAGGAAATCCCTGCCCCGAAGAGCTTACAATCTAAGATGTTTGATGGGAGACTTACAGAGACAGCAGGTGAGGGAATAAGTGCTGTGTATGGCAGTGCTTGGCCACAATGGGTGGTAGGAGTGGTCGAGTGTGTGATAATAACCATGAGTGCAGGCTGTTGGGATGCTTAACTTGTGGGGTGAGTTTTAAGATTAGCGAGTATTAGATCAGAAGGTTAACACCATTTACAGGGGAAGAGATGGCAGGGATGCATGGATGAGTTCAGGTGTGTATGTCTGGGTTCAGGCCTATGGGAGATCCTCAGCAGCAGGAAGGAGTAGATAGAGTGTGTGAATAGAGGATTTGTGTGGGTGTTTTTTATTGAGGGTTAAATAAGTTGTTGGGAGAGAGGTGTATAAATAATGGTGCAGTGGAGAGTGGGGAAGTTGGAGAGAAGAGAGATGTTCACAAAGGAGTGAGGAAACAGTAAACAGAAAAGCAATAGGTAGAGCATTGTGAGATGCAGGAGGAGAGACAGGACAGGTATTGGAGGATAGGAAAAGTACAAAGAATCAGAGCATTTATAAAATCAAGTTCTCACAGCTGCAGAGTTGTTGTTGTGCAGAGTCAAGATCTTCCTCCAATCTTCATCTCCAAATTAATGTCCAAAATTATCTCCACACTTTCAATGTTACACTTTAAGATGTTACACACAGCCATATGGCTCACAGCCAAAAGAGCCTGCCTTATATACTTGAACACATTCACTTGTCTAAAAATTAAGTTAAATATTTTTTGTGTTTTTATCTTTCCGGGCATGCCAGCAAGCAGGGGTTGCTGGGGCATGAGTTTAAAGGGGGATTTTGCGAAGGAATTATTGTCAGTATGTGCCTAGGTAGTTGGGTTCTGGAGTTGTCGGTTCCCCTAAAAATGTACCCAGGAATCATGCTTGATTCTCAGATACATGTAGGCACATTGTCCCGGCAATATCTCCCCTTGAAAACGCTTGCGACTTACCGCTAGGGTTCCCTGCTTCAGCATAGCCCAGAAAGGTAAATGGGGCACAGGGATGAAAACTGTCCCTGTAACTGTGGGGATCCCTAGGTTATAGGGGGTAGCCCAGTTAATGCCAAGGTTGCCCAGAACCTGTATTGGGTTCGTGGGTGCTCCAACCATAGATAAGGCTGTGAGGGGACTCTCAGAGTCCAGTCTAAGTCCCATAAATAGTGTGGGGAATAAAGGCTGACAGAAATAAAAGTACACCTTTCTATTCTATTTCCCATACCCAGGGCTTAGGGATGTATTAAAGTATATTTTATTAATACATTGTAACATACTGTAATGTACTGTTGTGTACTGTAAGGTAGTGGGACTTTCGGAACCGATGCCCACACAAACTGTCAGGGTTACCAAGTTGGTGGCAGTAACTCTGCTGGACAACGGAGTTCAAAGTAACCAGAGGATGCCATTAGTGTAGCAGGGAAGAGCTCAAGTACCCAAGTCCAGAGGACAATGGCAGTCATCCGGGCTGCTATTTGTTCTGCCAGACTTAGTGGAGCCTGACCCATGGGTTGCATGAGGTAGCCAGGGACGGAGGTGGTAAACTTGCACATGTTCCTTGTCACGGGAGACCAGGTTTATTATACACCTTTTTACAGGATCATTCATTAAGCAAAACAGGTAATGAAATAATTTGTAGTTTATTCACTTAAATAGGCATACACACAGTGGAACACAAAATAAAAGTGAAAAGACACTATCTTGTGGGTCAAATCCTAGACTTGCCTTGCTGCTGTGCACTCTAAAACAGAGTTTTTCTTTGTCCGGGACTTGGCTTCAAACATCCTGGAACTAAAATCGTCTTGAAATCCCAACCGCGACCACTACATTCCTTTCTGAGAAGCTAGAAAATTTTCCGGGCACACTTTTCTAAAGCCGGAGCACTGCTATTTGTGCAAGAGCACTTTCAAAAATCCCGCCCGACTTCTGGCCCTCAGAATCTCCCTGTTCATTGGCTTAGGGGTTTCTTATAGTATTTTGGAGTTCATTCACAAAATACTACAGCCAATCCGAGCGCGGAAACTTTCTCCAGCCAATCAGAGCGATGTCGGTCTGGAAAGCCAGGTAAGTGGGGAATCTGAATCTGCCAAGGGACTTGCGCAAGTTTGCCATCTTAGTCCCTTGCTATTCAGATGCTACCCGCTGGGTCAGGCTCCTCCAAGTCTGGAACCACACATGGCAGCCCGGATGACTGCCATTCATCCCATTACATGGGTACTTGAGCCCTTCCCTGTTACCCAAATGGTCTTCACAGCCCTGGCATCCTCTGGTGTCTTTCATCTCCGATGTCCAGCAGACTTTTGGCACCAACTTGCCCTGGTAGTCTGTCTGAACATTGGTTCCGAAAGTCCCAGCTCATTTACCGTGCACAACAGTATATAGCATATTAAACACTGTTAATAAAATTTACTTTATATATCCTACGTCTCTGGATATGGGGAATAGAATAGAAAGCTGAACTTTATTTTCTACTAGGCTTTATTCCACACACACTATCTAATAGACTTGGACTGGACACTAAGAGTCCCCTCACAACCTCATAATTATGGTTGGAGTGATACCTGGGCAATAACTGGGTATCTCCCTGAACCTAGGGACCCCTCATAGTTAAAAGGACACTTTACATCCCTTTGTCCCATTTACCTTTCTAGGCTGTACTAAAGCAGGGAACCATAGTGGTGAGTCACGCAAGCATTTTCAAGGTGAGATATTGCCGGGACAATGTGCCTACATGTATCCAAGAACCAAAAATGGATCCTCGGGTACATTCTTAGGGGAACAGACAACTCTGGACCCCAACTACCTAGGCACATTCTGACAACAATTTCTCTGCAAAACCCCCCTTGAAACTCATACCCTAGCAATCCCTGCTCACTGGCATCCCTGGAAAGGCGAAAACATAAAAATTATTTGTCGCACACTACACTATTCACATGTACAGGTGCTGGGCTCAAGAGCTGACACTCTTGAACCCCAATACATGGATCAGAAGTAACGAATAAAGGGCTTGACTTTTATTAAGAGCCTGGTTACCCCCTCACTGTCACATCCCTTAGCTTTGATTGGCTACTGAGAAAGTTCCCATGCGATGATTGGTTGCTGAGTTTCATGAATGAAACTCAGAATACTATAAGAATCACCTAAACCAATCAGATTTGAGATTTCTAGCGGTAGAAGTGTGGGCAAGATTTTCAAAGATGCTCTTGCGTGAATAGCAGAGCAACCAGCTTTGATTTCAAGCCAGGAAAGTATGCCCGCCAGAGTCTAAGTCCTGTTTTTAGCACCCAAGTTCTCAAAATCGAACGTTGTGGTCACAGCTGGAATTTAATGTCGATTTCAGATCCAGAGGATTGGTGGTAGCTCGTGGTCAAAAAGAGTCCAAGTTCTCAGAAGAGAAGGGAGCGGTGGTGTGTGGAACTTTACGCCAATTTGGGAACCAGGAGATTCCAGGCAAGTCCCAGTTAGGTTAAAACTCTTATTTAGAGTTCCCTGCACCTAGAATTGTCTAGTTTTCGGCCCCCTGTAAATGGGCTTTTCGTCTGTATTTTGTGTTTCATTGTGTGTATGCGAATTTATGCCGAATAAATTATAATTTATTTAATTACCTTGTTTTACTCAATGAATGACCCTGGTAAAAAGGTGTAAACTGCCTGGTCTACCGTGACAGGCTTATTTACTGGTGGTAGAGGTGGGATTATTCAGCTTTATGTTTTAAAATCCTGCTGAGTCTTATAACATAAAGAGCAACTCTTAGATTGCAAGCTCTCAAAACAAGTAGTGACTTACACACATTACACAAAGCAGGAAAAGTGCAGGTTCTCTCTATCACTTAGTTTAGTGTCACCAGGTAAAGATGGACAGAAGGTCAGGTCGCTATCGGACCTGGGACCGTCCACAAATTGTAACCCGGTGTGAAAGTTATGGACTACCGACAAACAGTCGGGCAAAGACAATGCTGGAGGAAGATCTCGAGAGGCATGAAGTGAGCACAGCTTCACCTGAGGCGGGCATAGCTTCACCTGTGGATGCAGGGGCCACTAACCCCCCCAGGGTACCAGAGCATCGTCCAGCCCTGGGGGAAGTGGAGGCAGAGGAAGAGGAGGAGAGCAGGGATGAAGAGAATGGAGATGGTGAGCATGATCCAGGGAGTGCAGCCGTAGTAACCCTTATGGCTAATGGACTCCCTGCTAAAGGGCTTGTCTCTCTCCTCGCCACCTGAGGAGAGGGGGTCACCTTCGAGCAGAGGCTGCAGCTGATTGAAGCTTCTCAAGGTGTGCAGCTCCCAAAACCCCGGCGGAACCCTGACCAACCTCCCCTCCCATAGGTATCCCACTACAGCTTCAGAGTTTGTAGATGGCATGGACAAGATCAACAGATTCCTAAAAGTTTACGTAAATCAGTGTCTCCAGTTCCGTATGCCAGAATAGGACTGAGTTTTTCGGTTGTTGCCGCTATTGACTGGGAAAGCCCTGGAGACCTTCCAGGCAATCCCATCAACGGACAGCAATGACTACCGACATGTGAAGGCTTATTATTGACTCATTATGCCCTCACACCAGAGGCATACCATGGCATGTTGCGGTCTGGAGAAAACGGCAAATCGGGAAACATACATGCGGTTTGCGTCAAGACAGCATGACACTCAGTGGGTGGAGGGATGTGATGCCACCAAATATCACAGTTTGCTGGACTTGATGTTCAAATAACAATTTTTACAACAGTGGCTACCTGAGGGGTGGGATTGGGTCTTTGACCGAAAGGCAGCCACTTGACACGATGCAGCCAACCTGACTGATGAGTACACCACCAGTCGTGCGCTATCGAGCAGGAAAGTGTCTGTCTAGAATTCTAGTCTACCTAGAGGAGTCTATTGGCTCTGTGGTAGGTGGGCATACCGAGTGCTGCCATGCAGATGGACAGGATCTTGCTATCTAGAAAAAGTGGTCCCTGCTTTTACAATCACCAAAGAATTACCTACAGGCCATCTCAGAAACAAGAGAAAAACACCCAATACTTCAGGGCTAAAAAGTAGTTTGTGGAAAGAACAGTTTGGGGTTAGCGTATTTCCAAATGTAGGAGTTGGGTTACTATACGACAGATTTAATACATTAACAGATGTGTTAGACTTCGTCCTCAAATCACACAACTACAGCCATTGCATCACTAAACCAAGAACAGGTCCAGATCAGGCTTATGGCCTTAAAAAACAGAATATCCTTAGATTATGTGCCCTAATTAAAGAACAATGTTGTATTTTCATCCAAGATCAGAGTGACAAGGTACAGCATTGGAAAACATCCTCGCCAAAGCACCATGCAAGACTATAACAGTGAAGGGCATGCACCCTCTTCCTCTGAGTTATACCAATGAGTATTATCTGATGATGGAGCACCCCAAACTACAATTTGTGTCTCCCTACGTGTCTCTGGACTAACATCATGCCAATAATTCTCAAAAGTAATTTTTTTTTAAGAATAAAGAGGAGGGACTGAGAATGTTGAGAAAATTGGACATCCAGGGGGTCTGACGTAAAAAGCACTAAAATCTCAGCAGCCATTTTGTAGACTAGTCTTGTCAGCCATTTTGTCTTGTTTGCTATAAGTTTTGTTTGTCATGCAGTTTGTTATAAACTGTGTCTATCTTCCATTTTGTAATGTGCTGATTTCTGTGCAGAAAAGCAAGCTTGTCTGTGTGAACGTGAGAGACAGAGAAATTGTTGAGCTCTCAGTTGATTCTTTGTATCTTTTACCAGCTGCAAATAATGAGGAGTATGTTTGAGTGTTGGGAGGTAGAGAAAGGTCCAGACAAGAATGAGAGACCTTGGTAGAATTAGTTGGAGTCTGAGATAAGCACAGTTTCTCACATAGTAATTCTGAAAGAAAGTATCAATAATTATGTAGAGGAAAGGTTACTGAAGCTGGTACTGTATAATGATTTTTGCTGATTTACATATATTCCTTTTGTTTCTTTATTATAGAATTACGTTATTTTTATGACGCACAAGCCACCTCAAAGGGGCTTCTGCTTTAGTTTTTAGGGTATAAATGTATCTAATACCATATTACCGGTTGGAGAGCTTTTTTTATAGAAGCTTTCTCCTGTGTGCACACTGAATAAACTCATTTGATAACTGAATGTTTGTTGTAACATTTTTACAGCTTTCACACTTGCATTAAACGGGCATGGATGGAAGGGAAGTAAACATAATTATGCCCCTTTACAAAGCATTAGTAAGACCACACCTTGAATATGGAGTACAATTTTGGCCATCACTCCTTTGAAAAGACAATATGGAACTAGAGAGAGTGCAGAGAAGAGCCACCAAAATAATAAAGAGGATGGACAATATAACTATGAGGAGAGTGTAACGGGAGACCAGGCCAAATACACCTTTATATTTAAGGTATCAGTCACTGGGCAAAACAGACAGTAAAATAAATTGCGTTTTTTTCGGATAAGACCTCGGAAACACACAGAAATACAAGATACAGAGAATATTATGAGGATTCGCCATCCTGGCAGCTGGAGACCGTCTTCTCACCTGAAGGCTTCTGCCGTGACGGACACCCAGGAGGCGCAGTCTAAAAGCCCTGTTACGCGCGAACGGATCTTGCGCGGCCCGTCTGCCCGGCCTGGGCGCCTTATGGGGAAGCGCGCGTGCGATGGGTGCTCTGGCGCGCAACGGGTGCGCTCATCCAGCCTCCATTCTGACTCACGCCCCAGTCTCTGCCCCCTCCCCCATGACGGACAGCACCGGCATGGGTGTGACTTGTGCTCCAGTCTCCACCCCCTGACCTCAGTGACGTGCACGGGTCGGCGCGCGCTCGGTCCCGCCTCCGTTTCTGATTTGGCTGCATCATAGGGCACACCTGTGTGCAACAGCAGCCTATAGGATTCAGCTTCCTGGTTCCGCCCTGGCTCTCCATTGGAGAATCTTCCTTTATATACCCTCTTGCTCCAGACACACATTGCTGAGCATAGTCTTGTGTGATGCCGTGACTTGCTGCATTCTGTTCCTGTATCTCTTGCCTTGCCTTGTCTGTTGATCCTGCCGCTGCCTGACCCTGCTACGTACCTCCGCTACTCTCCTATCCTGAACCTGGATATGTACCCCGAAGCTCCGCTACTCTCCAATCCTGAACCTGGCTACGTACCCAACGATCTGCTACTCTCCAATCCTGAACTTGGCTACGTACCCCGACGATCCGCTACTCTCCAATCCTGATCCGGCAAGTACCCTCTACTACTCTCACATCTATACTCCTGACCTGGCTTGCACGACCAATCTACATTCTAGGCGCGCTCGCGTGGCTGTTTGTTGGCGTTACTCAATTCCCTACCTCAGCACCGCGGTCGCGCTTCATTTTTGGTGAGCTACGCATTACAAATATACACTTACTGGAGTCTGGGGAATGAGACCTAGCCCTTTCCTAGTTGCAAGGCGCCTGCTTCAGCAAAAGCTTACCTTGATAGGACCCTGGTTCTGGACAGCCTGGACTGAAATCCAGCCTGCTGGTTAGGCGTCTCCATGCTTCCCTGTGTGAAGAGCTCTTTCACAGAAGCACATTTGAGAGGCCCACCAGCAGCTGCTTGTCTTCAAATCTCCAATAAAAAAAAAAGAGTTGTGCTAAACTGCACTCCCTTATATAGGGCTTGCCCCCTATCTAATACACTGAGGGGGGTGTGGGGTCTAGAGGGAAACAAGACTTTCTAATCTAGATATCCTGTTCACAGCCCTCCCCCCCCCCCTTTCCATGTGCTACAACCTATACCTGAGATGATGGCATTAAAATGCTAATTCACATGTGGCTGCCTTTTGTCACCAAACTGTTTTTTCTTCACAGGACAAACATAAAATGCATTGTAGTTTTAAAAACACAGAAAAACTAACATTGAGACCTAAAATTTAGACCCAAGAGCTTGCACTCACCCATTTGCACCTATAATGTGGGGGTTCTAAAACCTTTCCTAAGATACGAGCCATTTAGATACCTGGCTGGCAGACAATACAGGTTAAAATATCGCCCCTCTTCCCTCATGTTCCAGAAGTCTCTGCCCTGCAGCTATTTCTCATAAGAGGCCACCCATACAAGGCAACCCACTTATAAGCTTGCACAGACAGCTACGGTCCCATGAGTCAAAGAGGAATACACAGAGAATGCATTAACTATCCCACTGGGCTTACACGGTTAACCCCACACACACAGTTCCTAGCTTATAACCCCATGGGGGACAGTGTAGACGGACGTTCACAGAGGTACACAATTTGGAGATGTTTATAATGTGAATTTATAATAAGGCTTTATTGTGCCTTTTCCTTTTCATCAGGAAATCCATCCAAACACAGGGGGGGAACAAAGCTTCTATTCACTTGGGAGTATTTCTAGTGAAACACTATGCAATAATTCACATCTCCCTTAGTCAAGCATTTCTCGCAGCCCAAAACATATAGCATGAAATAAGCAGATATAAGCAGTCTCTTAAGAATAAAAGTCTTATCTGTTTCTTGGAGGGAAAATCTTCTCACTTCCTGGTTCAGCTTCAGGTGTAGTAGTTTTCCCTGTGTCTTGAAATCAGCTCTGCTGGGCAGAGCTCAAGACTGGTCAGCTCCAGAGATCTGGGTTTCTTTTGGTCAGTCTCTCCTGGGACTCAAGAACCTCTGCTCTGTCTCTCCAAAGGTCAGCTCTCAGTCAGAGCTAAGGAGAGTCACTTCCTGTCTGAACAGACAGGTTTTTGTAAGCAATCTAATCAGGCAGGTGGTGTTTAGTAATTAACTATCACACTGCTAGATTAAAGGCACATTACTGAACAGGGATAAGTCCCTTGTTACAGACAGTATAAGGGAAACAAAATGACAGGGCAACACAGTAAGGTACAATATTAGACCCAAGAGTTGACACTCTCAGCCCTTGCCATACGGTTTCATGGGCAGCCAGCCGGGCTACACCTTTATTAATGAAGGCCGGCTACGCCCTACCGTCACAGAAAGGCTAGCTAAATTAGATTTATTTACATTAGAAAAGAGGCGTCTAAGAGGGGATATGATAACTATATGCAAATATATTCGGGGACAGTACAAGGAGCTTTCAAAAGAACTATTGATCCCAAAGGCAGTACAAAAGGACTCAGGGCATCCCTTTAGGTTGGAGGAAAGGAGATTTCACCAGCAACAAAAGGAAAGGGTTCTTTACAGTAAGGGCAGTTAAAATGTAGAATTCATTACCCATGGAGACCGATGGCAGATACAATAGATTTGTTCAAAAAAAGGTTGACATCTTTTAGAAAGGAAATGTATACAGGGATATACCAAATAAGTATACATGGGAAGGATGTTGATCCAGGGATTAATCCAATTGCCAATTCTTGGAGTCAGGAAGGAATTTATTTTGCCCTTATGAGATGTCATTGGATAATATAACACTGGGGTTTTTGTTTGCCTTCCTCTGGATCAATAAGTATAGATATAGGATAAAGTATCTGTTGTCTAAATTTAGCATAGGTTGAACTTGATGGACGTATGTCTTTTTTCAACCATATCTACTATGTAAATATGTCTGTGGGACGTCTCTCACTGTCTGCGGCTCACGGGGGATGGGCGGGAGGGCTTGCATGGCGGCTCACGGGGCGGGGGGGCGCGTGAGGTCTTGCCCGAAAGCCAACGGTCACCCTCCCGCTTGCTTCAACAGTCTCACATAACTATGGCTACGGAGCTGCCTTGTGGCTTCCACCACCCTCACACCGCTGTAGCCCGAGTCCCGCACAGGGCTCTCTCACCCGACCGGGGTACGGGGACACAGCTGACTGCGGGGGTGTTCGTGGCTGACTGGAGGGGGTGTTCGGTGGCTGACTGGAGGGGGTGTTCGGTGGCTGACTGTGGGGGGGGGGGTTGTTCGGGGGATGCGGTGGTGTGTGTGTCTGCTTCCTCATCTCTGGTGACTAATGCTGGCAGCTGGCAACACTGACGGCCTCATCTGCCAGCAGTTACGTCACTTCTGTCACCACTGATTTCCGTCTCCAATCAACACATGAACGTCGCTACAGAAGTTTCACTTCAAAAACATGTAAATAACCTGGTCTCCCGTGACAGTTACTATTTAAGTGAGGTTCAGTCGTTTATGCCCCTTGGGGAAGTGCTACACCTGTGAAACAGGCAGGGCTATTTGGCGATTGAGGAGGTCTTTTGGTTCTTCTGGCTACCCATTGATCGTGACGTATGATGTCTTGGGAACGGTCTGCAGGGAGCTGTGTCGGAGGCTCCCGGCATTCAACCTAGCGTCCATAACAACTAGGCAGGAGAACCTCGTCATGGGAGACCAGGCAGTTTACATTATTTCATTATTACCAGAATCATTCATTGAGCAAAACAACGTAATGAAATAAATTGTAATGTATTCTGCATCAATTCGCTTACACACAATGGAACACAAAATACAGATGAAAAACACAGTTACTGGGGGTCTGTGGGTCGAAAACTAGACTCTGCTAGGTGCAGGGAACTCTAAATAAGAAGGAAAAAAGGGAACAAGCACTGCAAACAATTCAAACTGGAGGCGGGTTAAAAATGCAAAAAAACTTTATTTAAGCATAACGCCTAAGAAAAAACACTATCAGCACAGTCCTCTGACGCGTTTCGTGCCGGAGGCACTTTGTCAAAGAGTGTCTGCATCGTCTGCTCCCTGCTAATATAGGGCAAATTCTAATTGTAAATTGAAAACCCCGGCGTCCCGCTTTCTCCCTGCCCACCTCTGACATCATGAGCCACAACACAGATGTGGGCGGTGTCGCCAGCCGGGAACACCTCTGTTCCCCGCCCATATACCTCCAGGGGCTGCCTCTCATCCATCAGTGTGGATCACAGGCATTACGATCCCTCTCCGCCCACCTCTGAAGTCACCGTAAGTGTGGGTGGGATACGGAACTACAGCCAATATCTATCCAACTCCATGGCCAATCAGCAACTACCCACGAGGGACAAACACACTTAGTAAACAATAACACCATGAAATAATATGATGAGAGAGCAAGGAGTATACATGGTAAGATACATTTGCCTTCTATCAAGATCAGTGAGTACATTCCATTTTATGATTGCTGATATGTGGCTAGTGCTTCTCAGAACATTATGCAGTTTGGAGGATCTATAGGAGGAGGGTAAGGTATTGTGATGTGCTAGGGGAGTGCCATATACCAGCATTGTTTATGTGCCCCTTATTAGTTCCCCCCTCCTCCATCCCCCATGTATACTGCCACCTGACTGGATTAGCATCATTCTGGGGCCACTACACAGCTTTACATGGACTATTATTGTTCCGTTTCATTTTTGTCTGAGTTCATTATACCCACGCCGATTAAACCACACGGAGGAGTTTTGGCAGCACCCTAGGGGATTTATCCCCATTATCCCTCTATAGAACTCTAAATAAGAGTTTTACCCTGCCTGGGACTTAGCCCGCAATCTCCTGGTTTCCCACATCGGTGTGAAGTTACACACGCCACCTCTCCCTTCTGAGAACTTGGACTCTTGACCACGAGCTACCACCGATCTTCTGGAATGGAAATTGGTATTAAATCCTAGGCACAACTTCTATGTTCGATTTTGAGAACTTGGTCGCAAAACGCTTGACAGAATCTGGCAGGCTGGCTTTCCTGGTGAATAAAAGAGATAAAACTAACACTAAAAAAGCGCTCAACTAATATAACAAAATTGTGACTAACTGTGCTTACAGTGATGCCTTAGTTAACATTGGTGATTACACAACATATAAGTGAAATAATCAACATTGACCTCCGTGAACCACTCTAACTAATAAAGTGATACAAATAAAAAATAACTGTGTGGTTAATACATGTAATTAAACACAATCAGTATCCTGACCAACTGCAAATCAGAGGTAACAGGATGGCAGCTTACAGACAATGTAATATAGATCCTTCCACTAGAATCTAATAATGACAATGATAGTAATGAGCAAAAAGAGTCATAGGCACAGGCCCTGATATACAATACCAGTCCAGTATTGGAAACAGTCCTTGGATAAATAGTAGATTGAGACAGTCCTCTGTTGAAACAGCATGCTGACTCTGTGATGTTCACTCGAACTTCCTGCTGTTTAGAGAATGAAAAACAATAACACCATTGCGCAGTACAGCCAAGGCCCCTTTTATTCTCCAACATCTCCGAATTTTTTCGGGGATTTTTTCCGAATGCCACGCACTTCACCACGTTCATGCCGCATTCATGTTGCATTCACACCCGCGGTTGATGTGTTTATTGATAATGGTTCGGATTTAATTGGTTGCAATTCTTCGCGTATCCGCCAGATGGCAGATATTCATGAATTGTAATGCGCATGCGCTTCAGTAATGTGTCGACTTGCAGGTGTTTAAAAGAATACCACAGTGGTCCATTGTAAATTGGCCTTGGGACTGAAGAAGTTACAATAATGTATCAATTTAGGCTTTTCACATTAAAACTAAATGCGCAGTGTCTGGTGTTCTATTGTCCAGAGAGTTCCAAGATGAGTGCACAACTGCAGTCCATGTTCCAAAAACCCGACAGAACATACGCTTATTTAATATGGGCCACGATCAATGCAATAGATGATAAGATGGCAACAGTTGATCAAATGTATCAGTATTTTATCGAAAACTATGACTTTTAAAATTTTTCACCAGATGCTCATGTGTGGAAGCGTGCAATAAGGAAAAAGTTATGTATCGATCCGTGTTTTTTTCGTATTGATCCCAGTGTTATTGGAGGATATCGGTGTGTATCACCGGATTTTTCCCGTAAATATGATCATGGGGACTTCAAAAGGCAAAAGGACATGTTAAACCCAACTAAGAAACGTCAGTCGCTGGCAAGCAATGCGCCAGCTTCCAATAACGGTCCGACCGTCAGTGAAAACCTGGTGACCGACAACCCTTGCTGTCTGTCCCCACCCGGATACCTGCAGCCTGAGCCGGATTTCGCTTACAGATTCCAGCAAGCTTGAATGTACCTAAGCGATTTCCAGCCCCATCAGCTGACTACAGGTGTAGTAGTTCTGCTGTCACCTGTCAACTACGTGTATAATCAAGAAAGCTAGGCGCATGCACATTGGAACCTTCTTGAAACGCATATGCGTGTCATCACATTGACAGTAGGCGCATGCGCATGTGAACAGGAGACACCCCCCGAGAAAATTATTGGTGTGACTGACTGTGGGAACTTCTTTAGGGGACTGACTGACCATTACAGTAAAACTTGTTCTTTTGTTTTTCCTCAGAAAATAAAACTTTGTCATCACATGCGGAAAACGGCAAATGGAGGGATTTCGATGGATAATATCGCTTTGTGTTACAATGCCTGCACATTGCTGAATCGGATTTAAAAAACTACGTACCGGAGTCTACAGTTTAGTGGCCGTTGTTATTGATTAGGATAGTATACTGTAACTGAGAGCTTCATAGAAAACCTGAAACAGTATGCTGTTGTTTTCAGACCGTATACAATACTTTTTTTATATATACTGTATAATAAACCCGAAAAATAAAAAGTATGCATTTATTCTACATGTTAACAGGTGTATGGTTTACTGCTAGTGAAAACAGTCAAAACATTTACAGTAGGATGGTGTACAGTACAGTCAGTCAGGCCTGCACAACTCTAGTCCTCGAGGGCCGCAAACAGGCCCGGTTTTCAGGATAACCTTGAAAAACGGGCCTGTTTGCGGCCCACGAGGACTGGAATTGTGCAGGTCTTGTGTAAGTAAAAACATTTCTTTATTAATACAAGTTAAAACACACAACATCTCCTTTATTAAAGTACAGAAAGTCAAAACATTTACAGTAGGACGGTGTACAGAACAGTCAGTCAGGCCTGCACTACTCCAGTCCTCGAGGGACGCAAACAGGCCCGATTTTATCCTGAAAACCAGGCCTGTTTGCGGCCCTCGAGGACTGGAATTGTGCAGGTCTTGTGTAAGTCAAAACATTTCTTTATTAATACATGTTAAAACACGCAACAAGTCAAAAAACAAACAACAGTTGAACAGTCACGCAAATTCGATCCCCACCAGATTGTCCTTCCAGGGCAAAATGCCATTAATGGAGTCTCGAACGATTTTCATTAAAGGATCTGAAATTGAAAAATAGTGCCGCAATTCCTCCACAATAGTCCTCCTTAAATTTTCAGGAAGCGCCCTTTTTTCGCGATTTCCTTCGTAGTTGACATTTTTGGCCCACCCGCAGTACACCAAGTAGGACACGTGGTGCTTAAAAATTAACATGCCATACTTCTGGGGTAAACCAGCACTCATCACCCTATACTTCCCCCTGAGTGCCGGTGGCAGCTCGCGCAGGATGATGTCGGGCACCATATCGATGCAAGCATATGTAGGTTGGGTTCTGGGAGCGGGTGTGCTTCTGGGAGTGGGTGTGCTTGTGGCGGCAGGCAAGGGTAGGTTGTCTGGGAGGAAGCTTTCCTCCTGTCTTGGTCGCCGTGTTGTCTCCTGGCGTGGTCTTGACGGGGTTGTCATGTTATCCTCCTCCGCAACGGCATACATGTACACAAATTCTTCTGGTGGAGGGGGTGCACTTGGTGTTGGAAGGTGGTCGAAGGTCCCATTCATCACATCCATGCCACCCTCCTGCTCCGGCATTGGGGATACAGGGGCATGAACACCGAGCAAATTATGTATCCCGCTATGTCAGTCTCTATCTTCTCCATCCGTCGATCCATCTTGTCCATCCGTTGATCCATCTTCTGCATCCATTGATCCATATGTAGCATGGTCTCTAAAAGAAGATCTATCTTTACCAGCACAGTACAGTTCCCGGGGATATCCACACTTAACCCATTCAGCATGCAGTCTAACGAGCTGGTTCTTGTGCATGGCGTGCTGTGGACATCTGGGTGGATGGGTGCTACGGAGGATGAGATGGGGGTTCCCTGGAGAGGAGCGGCAGCGTCGTCGAGGGATGGAGAAAGCGACCCGTGGATTTCCGGGAGACCTGCGGCAGCATCGTCAAAGAGCAGTGGAGAAGATGGGCTGTAGATTTCCGGGAGAGCGGCGGCAGCGTCGTGAACGAGTAGTGGAGAAGATGGGCTGTGGATTTCAGGGAGAGCAGCGGCAGAGTCGTCGAAGCGTAATCGAGGAAGTGGCCTGCGGGTTCGATGGGTTGGCTGCCATTTGTTTTGCCTTGAGTGTACAATTTCTTCTTGACATAATAAGGCTTACGTGTATTAAAACCCTTAGCCTATGGGGTCAGTAGAAGGTTTCTTTATTAGCCTTAGCCTGTCGCTTTGGCCTTAGCTTGGAAATGGCTGCTGCCTTTCGCTTTTTCTGTGTGATAGGCACGGCAGAGGCTAGTGGCTTCCTGCGTCCGTAGAATCGGGGTTGATCCATGGAAGCAGATGGCACAATGCCGTATCTGGACAAGGGCAAGTTCAGATACAGATCATCGAGTGTGAGGCTATGCAAAGTGTGTAACCTTTTATGTATGGCGACGAGGTACAGGTGTTAAAAGTGGGCGTACTCTTATGTGAGTCATTAACGTATAAATACACCATCCATTTTGTGGATTCACTGCACATTGAATACACATCGACTAAACATCGAATATACATTCTAGTGCTTGTATTTCTTTCTACTCGCTGCAATGCCTGTGAAAAAGATTTCAAAGGATCTCAGCATGAGAATTAAGGAGATGTACACGAGCGGACAACAAATTGCAGATATCCAACGCTGGTTAGCTCCTACTGGCCTCGTTGTGCCATCAACCACCGTGTGCTATCATGCACACGGAAAAAACAAACAACGCATGAGGACACCAACGTAACTAACGCGTAAGTACTGTATATTTATATAACTATATAATACAGTATATCTATTATTGTTTATATTGCTGCATATTAATAGAACTATATAGTATAGATCTATCTAATTTTATAGTTATTTCGGTATATTTATATAACTACAGTATATAATACTGTATATCTATTATTGTTTATATTGCTGCATATTAATAGAACTATATAGTATACAGTAGATCTATCTGATTTTATAGTTATTTCGGTATATTTATATAACTACAGTATATAATACAGTATATCTATTATTGTTTAGATTGCTGCATATTAATAGAACTATATAGTATAGATCTATCTAATTTTATAGTTATTTTGGTATATTTATATAACTACATTATATAATAAAGTATATCTATTATTATTTATATTGCTGCATATTAATAGAACTATATAGTATAGATCTATCTAATTTTATACTATTTTTACTGTAAATGATGTGCTGTACTTGTGGCCTACTGCACTGTAACTTAACGGATTGTTGTTTTTCTGTACATTGTAGGGAGACAACTCTTCTAGTCGACAAAATAAGTGAAGAGAATGATGAGAAGAATGCCTTAAGGGTCAAATACACTCTGCAGCAAAATCACAATCTCACTGTATCCGAGACCAGCATAAAGAACATGAGACGCAGAATTGGATGGAAATATGGACGTGTGAGGTTAGTACTGGACAGTACAGGAGGTTAAAGTGTTGTTTAAGAAACTGTACTGTACCTATAAAATTATTCCTTGTCATTACAGAGCGTACCCTATGATAAGGGATGTTAACAAGATCAAGAGAGTGGTCCAGGCCCAGGCATGGATCGACAGTGGAGAAACTTTCCAGGATTGCATCTTCACTGACGAGTCTACTGTATCGCTGGAAAGATTTGCCACCTTTGCATTCCACAAAAAAGGTTGCATATCTATGAAGCCGTGTCCAAAAAAAACAGTAAAGATGCATGCGTGGGGTGTCATCTGCGTGGGGGAGGGCGGTACAGGGTACAGCTGCATGAAGGATTAGCTGTACTGTAGTTCAAAGACATGACATATTTTCAACAGGCAAGTCATCATAATAATTTGATACCCACACCCCCAAATACATAAAAAGCACACAAATCAACCATGTGCAATCAAACGCACAGTGTCGCAGTCAAAAGCTACAGCACAGATTGAATATCGTAATATCAAGATGGCTTAGGCAGGCTTGTGGAGAAAATAAAAATAAAAAATGACGAGAAAAATTTTATTTTATTTTTTCTGGTCACTCACTCTTGAACTTCGCAAGCAAGCAGTGGTGAAGTTATAGACGCATGCGCAGTAATCATCAGCTAGCAAGCAGGAATGTGATTGAAACCAGAAAGACACATTCAAAGGAATGGTGTGGGAGAGGTGTACTGTACTGTAGATAAGATAACAAGTTTAAATACTGCAGTGCAGTAAATTGGCCTGTGTGTGTGCGGGGGCGAGTGAGGGGAGAGCGCTGTACATGCCGGAATGTGATACTGGTACAGTAAACGCCTATGCATTTCAACAATGTTTAAATGAGACATACAGCACTGCACATGCATGTATAAATATGCAAATTTACAATTACTGCGCGCGCACACGCAGACTGTGTACTGACGTAGGTTGAACTGCTAAAGTATTAGACTTTGAAGACATCAGCTCACGAACGCCCCCTTGAGTTTTTAGACGGTATTGCAGTATTGCAGACAGCGCTAATAAAATGCTAATATTACGAGCCCTAAAATACCGCAATATATTCCAGAAAAAAAAAACATACTGCATCTGCCCGCGGTTATCAGAGCGCCGCGGATCCGGCCGCATTAGGATAAAGGCAGCCGCCACTGTACATCTAGGATTAAGAGGCTCCCTAACCCCTGCTGACTACTTACAATGTATTGGTAGTCAGCATACATCAATTGGTATCTTTGGGGACTTTCCTGGCTTGAAATCGAAGCCGGTTGCTCTGCTATTTGCACAAGAGCAACTTTGAAAAGCCCGTCCACGCCATTACTATTGCGAATCTCAAATCTCATTGGCTCAGACATTTCTTATAGTATTCTGAGTTTCATTCATGAAATTCAGCAGCCAATCATCACGTGGAACTTTCTCAGCAGCCAATCAAGAGACAAGCCGGTATGAAAAGCCGGGTCAGAGGGAAATATTAAATTGCCAAGGGACATGAGCAAGTTTGCCACCTCTGGCCCTGGCTATCGCGCTGGGTCAGGCACCACTAAATCTGGCAGAACATTGTCCTCCGGACCTGGGTTCTTGAGCCTTTACCTGCTACCCACATGGCTTTCACACCTCCTACATCCGATGTCCAGCAGACTTACTGGCCCCTATGGGTAGCCCTGACAGTCTGTGTGTGCATCAGTTCCGAAAGTCCCAGTACATTACAATGTATTAATAAAACTATAATTGAATACATCCCTAAGCCCTGGGTATGGGGATAGAATAGAAAGGCGTACTTTTATTTCTATCAGCCTTTACTCCCCACATACTATCTATTGGACTTTGCCTGGACTCTGAGAGTCCCTGTGGCGAGAAGGGGGTTAATCAGGCCATTAATAAAGGTATTATACCCGGCTGATTAACCCCAACTCGAATTGGGAGTGAGGGGTTAAAAGGATATGCATGACACTGATGTATTTGCCCTTGGCCCAGCCTTTTTAATCACCAATTTGCTGGCTGCTCCCTGCCTGCAGTAATAGAAATAAATGCAAGGTGTGCTATAATGTTTTTAGGCACAAGATGGCGTTGTGAGCGCCGAAGCCAGCGCTGATTGAATAAGCGCGGCTGGGGCTGGGAGATTTGTTTGAAGTATGGGTATCCATTTCCAAGTGCTCGACCTCGTAACCCACGTCAATTCAATAAGTGGCTTGCGGTTAGATTTGAAGTGGTTTACCGATAAAATGTTTCCGTACCTTGTTAGCTCCTGTAACTTGAAAATCTATTGCCGTGGGAAGTGGGTAAATTGACGTGAGAAGTAGGTGAACTTGGCTTCCCACGAGCAAGCCTTTCAATTAAGCGGGCTAACTCGGGAACGCAGACAGCTAGCACTCTAATTTTTGGTGTGCAAGTCCCAATACATAAACCACTCACACATATAAAAATTACAGTTGTGACACCTCCAGAACATGATGTTTTAAAATGTACAGGCTGGAACAGTTTTTTCTGTGAGCCCAGGAGAAATCCTTTGGCATGTAAATATGCCAGGGGTAAATGAGCTGAGGGTATTTTCCTTCCTACACTTCAAAGATCCCCTCTTCAGTGGGAGACGGTAGTCTAGTGAAGTGCCATGAATTAAAAGACTCAGAGACCCAAAGTGTGAAAGTGGCCGGGATGTTGCTGAGTGCCAGATCCCGGTACTCAGCATGAGCCCTTCACACCTTGGAGCCAAACCCCAGACCAAGGGTCGCCAGGAAAAGTGTGTACCCCAGGTATACTAAGTCGCATGGGTGTCAAGCTAACACATGCACGGTGCAAACAGGAAAGCAAATCGGAGATTGGTGGGTTAAATGTTCCCACGGAGGGGATTGGGCATGCATGTTATTGATAGGTCTGTGAACCCTATAAAACTGCCCGCCGAGCTATCCCCAGTGTGATTCATGACGCAACCAAGCTTTGCACAATATTCTGTTCGCGTACAGCGGTAGCGGTTCCAGGACGTAAGGGATTAATAACCTCGCAACCAAGGATTTACCCCAAACTCCGGAATTCGTTAGCCCTGGTGACTCCCGAACTTTTACAAAATTCCTTTATTTGGTGGAGATATTAGATCGGCAACTTGCGATCTAGCCAAACTGACTTTAAACAGACTGCATTTCTTATGCTTTCTTAGAAAGGACAATGTATTTTATTTCCCCATTCCAGTAAGTGTTGTATAAAGTGTATTCTGAAGCTGTCATGTGTTTGTCTATCAAGGAAATAAATGACAATTTATTTTGCCTCCTTGTCGTGTTCAATCGAGAATCCCAAAAATATAAAAATTGTTGATATGTTCTTGTCCACTGTGACAGGCTTATATTAACTGGTGGCAGCATGTGGGATACTGATTGAACCTATACTATAGTCTCCGGCGGGATTCTGTAGTATAGTGGGGGACCTCGTGGCTTGCGAGCTCCCCAGACAAGTGGCAACTTACACATACTTCTAAAGAGCACGAGATACTTCACTGTGACTTTACCCATACCCCGATAGCACCATGAGTAAACGCTCAGGAAGGTTCCGATCCTGGGACCGGGAGCAGGTCGTGGAGAGATGTGCGGGAAATGGTTTACCGACAGATGGGCGGTCAAAGCCACAACTGGAGGATTTGGAGCGTCATGAGGACCGTATGGTCCCACCAGAGGGGCAAGTTCCCGTAGCTGCTGTGGCAGCGGACGCTATTCAGCCCGGAGTGCAGGAGATCCCTCCAGCTCCGGGGCTGCAAGGACATGAGGAGAATGCTAGTGACCCCCTGGCTGTGAGTGGAGTGGCGCCAGGGAGTGCGGACGAGGTAGCAGCTGCGGCTACCGAGTGGGCCGTCCCTGGGCTCACTGCCCTTCTCGCTTCATGAGGAGCGGGGGTTAGCACTGCGGAGCAAGTACAGCTCCTGACACCTTGTAAACGGGGAACAGGAGCTTCCCTGGGCAGACCACCATAGCTTCAGCAAGTTTGTGGATGGCACAGATGACCTTGATGCATTCTTGAATAACTTCCAGACGCAGTGTTCCCGGTTCCGAATTCCAATGAGGGACTGGGTGGTCAGATTGCGACCACTGTTATCTGGGAAAGCCAATCGGACTGTGCAGGGTATTTCATGCGTGGATGCGGACTACTACGGTCATATCAAAAGTAAATTGCTGACCCAGTACGCCTTGATCCCAGAAGCATACTGGGGCAAGTTCCGGATGGGGGGAGTACCCCCGGGGGAGTGATTCTGTGACTATGCCGGCCGTATGGCCTTACACGGAACTCAATGGGTGGAGGGAAATGGGGTTACAAAATTCCATACCCTACTGGTCTTGTTCTTTCAAGAGCAGTTGCTGCAGCAGCTCCCCTCGGACGTGAGGGCATGGGTCTTTGACTTGAGGAGGCTGCAAAGATGGCAGATGAATATGTGGCCAGCAGGGCTGCGATGGAGCATCCAGCAGCTCCCAAGGGAACAGCCTGCGTGGCCAAGGAGCTAAAACCATCCCTCAGTGGACACAGAAATCTGAAGCAGCAATCAACGCATCCAAGGCTGCAGAGTTTAAACACAAGAGATAGTGTTTTACCTGCAATAAGGTCGGTCATCTCAGGCTAGACTGTCCGGACTGGGACCGGTTCAAGGGACCTCATCAGGGGCAACAATCAACAGCTGCGAGGTCGGTCGCCTGTGTGCGACTTGCACACACAGAGGAGCCAAGTACAGCTGTGGAACCAGCCCACAGAGGGATGTCCAGCAGAGAATCTGCATTTTCCACCTCGGGACAAGCAGCGGAGATTGGGGGACATCAGGTTGCTCCAGTCGGGATGCAGCCCAACGATGTCTGGCAGAATCATCTGCAGAGGGTGACCATCGGAGACCGGCAGGCGGACGGCTTGCTAGACTCCGGTGCCACCGTTACCCTGGTTCGCCCTGATATGGTGCGGCCAGAGGATTTGCTCCCAGGCACCGGGATGCAAGTGATGATGCCAGACGGAGGACCGCGGCCACTCCAATTTGCCCGGGTCTATTTGGACGTGGCATGAGGGAGGTGGGGGTGGGGGTTTTGCGTGGGTTGGATACCGAGATCTTACTTGGTAACGACCTGGGGCATGTTACCTGTGTCTTCACAACTGAGCTGAGCGATCACCAGGAGCCAGTCAGCAAGGATGGCAGCAGAACCAGCCCCTGTCCCCCTGCATTTGGGACCTATGGTTCCAGCAGTCTCTGCGGAGACCAGACAGGTAATCCAGACGAAGTCACCTTCTGATTCTGACTTACTGTTCCCTGTCCCCCTGACTCAGGTATGACCGGAGGGGGCCAGAGTTAGGTACCCAGTTTAGGGATGCAGTTCGATCAGACCTCAGCTTAGAGGGCATGAGACTTCGGGCATCCGAGTCTAAGTCAAGTGATGGGTCTGATTACTTCTTGTGGCACCGCGGGCTCCTGTATTGAGAGCAAGGGACTACAGGGTTAGATGAGGTATGAACAGGGAAGAAACAGCTAGTGGTACCCCGGGAGTATAGGCAACAGTTGTTGCGGGTAGCCCACTCCATTCCACTAGCGGGTCATCAGGGGGTCGCTCAGATGGGAGCCCGGCTGTTGCAGCGTTACTACTGGCCGGGGGCAGTATTCTGCTGGTCCTGTGATGCCTGCCAGCGAGTAGGTAAGGTGGGTGACCGTGTGAAGGCACCCCTGAACCCATTACTGGTAATAGGGGAACCCTTCAAGCAGGTAGCTATGGACCTCGTGGGACCCCTCATGGTTCCCAGCTGGTCCGGGAAGCGCTACATCCTCACGGTGGTGGACTTTGCCACCCGGTACCCTGAGGCGGTAGCGCTTGCCACTATTGATGCTAAAGCAGTAGCTAAAGCCTTGTTAACCATTTTCTCTAGGGTAGGTTTCCCTAGTGAGATCCTAACCGATCCGGGGTCGCAATTCATGAGTGAATTGCTCCAATGTCTCTGGGATGCATGCAGGGTGAAGCTCCAGCACACGACCCCTTACCACCCCCAGACCAACGGATTATTTGAGAGGTTCAATGAGACCCTGAAGCAGATGCTTCGAACCTTTATAGAGATAGAGGGAAAAGACTGGAGATTCACTTGCAGCACTTGCTGTTTGCATACTGAGAGGTACCGCAAGGATCTACAGGCTTCTCTCCCTTTGAGCTGCTATATGGTCGCAGGGTACGGGGATCTCTGGACCTATTCCGTGTGGGATGGGAAGAGGAGACTACGCTTCTGTGCTTCAGTATGTGATAAGATCTCACAGACCAGCTAGAGATGCTCATGGGGTTGGCACAGGACAACCTTAGGGCTGCTCAGACCAAGCAGAAGGCTTGATATGATCAGAATGTTCGTAGCAGAGAATTCATCCCAGGACAGCAAGTACTTGTTCTCAAGCCCACTCTGGAGAACAAATTCATGGCTGCCTGGTCGGGACCGTATCCGGTATTCTGAAAGATGAATGAGTGCAACTATGTTGTACAGGTAGATGCTGAGGCAGGAAGGAATAAGACCTACTATATAAACATGCTCAAGGAGTACATAGCACCGAGTGTGGCATCAGTGCTGGCCATTTGCAGCCCACCGATGGGGGATCCGGCGAGCAATGCTCTGCCTGATCTCCTGGGGGAGGCTAGGCAAGGGGGTACAGTGGAGCAGGTTGAGATAGGGTCTCAGCTGAGTGTCAGACAGAGAGTAGAAGCCAGGGCTATGCTAGAGGATTATAGGGCAAGATACACATCACAGATGACCCAGTGCTTATGGGGGATCTGAGACCTCTGCATAAGCACGCTTACAGAGTGTCAGCAAAGATCAAAGGCAGTACAGAGATGGAGGTACAGGAGATGCTGGCTCTAGGGGTAATTGTACCATCCCAGAGCCCTTGGGCTTGTCCGGTAGTCCTGGTACCTAAGAAGGATGGGACCACCTGGTTCTTTGTAGACTACCGGCAGCTCAATGAGGGCATGGTGTTAGATGCCTATCCCATGCCCCGCATGGATGAGTTGCTAGATGAACTTGCGGGGGCAAAGTATCTGACCACCATGGATCTTAGCAAAGGGTATTGGCAGATCCCCTTGACCCATGAGGCTAGGGAGAAGTCTGCATTTATTACTCCAAGTGGCCTCTATGAATTTCTAGTGATGTAATTTGGGATGAAACATGCACCGGCTACCTTCCAACGCCTGATCAATCGGTTGCTAGAGGGTATGCAAGGGCATACCTGGATGACATTGCTGTCTTTAGTAATTCGTGGGGCACACTTAGTGCATGTAGCTGCGGTGCTAGCCAGGATTAGGGAAGCGGGTCTCACCTTGAAACCCACCAAGTGCTTATTAGTGAAGTGGCCATTTCCAAAACCAAGAAGCAGGTTATGGCTTTCTTAGGCACCACAGGCTACTACAGAAAGTTTGTCCCTCAGAATAGCACCATTGTCAAACCCCTGACTGACTTGACCCAGAAGCAACAGTCTGTGCTGGTAGTCTGGTCTCCTGCCTGTGAGGTCTCCTTTCAGGCATTGAAGACTGCACTGTCCAGTGCTCCTATTGTTGCTGCACCAGACTATGCAAAAAAGGTTCTTGGTGCAGATTGATGCCTCGGATTATGGCATTGGTGCTGTACTCAGCCAAGTGGGGGAGGAGGGCAGTGAACACCCAGTGGTGTATTTGAGCCACAAGCTGCTGCCCAGAGAGGTCGCTTATGTCACCATTGAGAAAGAGTGTCTGGTCATAGTATGTGCTCTAAGAAAATTACAGCCATATCTGTATGGCAGACCTTTCACAGTAATCACAGACCACAATCCGTTAAACTGGTTACAGAGGGTGTCGGGGGAAAATGCTAAACTCTTGCGCTGGAGTCTTGCCTTACAGGAATTTGACTTTACTACGCAGCACAAGAAGGGCAGCAAGCATGGCAATGCTGATGGCCTCTCCTGCCAGGACAGTCCTCACGAACTCATAACTTCAAGAGCTGGCAGGCCAGCCCAACCACTGGATGAGGTGGTCAGGGCAGACCCTGCGCTTTGAATGGGGGAGGTGTGGCGAGAAGGGGGTTCATCAGGCCATTAAAAAAGTTATTATACAAACAAACCCAACTCGAAGAGGTGGAGAGAGCGCTGAGGTGGACCAACCAAAAGTTTTTCGACAAGGGCAACAAAGCAGACAGATTACTAGCTACTAAATTTAGAGGGGCCTGGATTAAATCCCAAATCTCTAAAATTCGCACTAAAAACGGACAAGTCTCCTATATAGAGAAGGAGATAGCCCAAGAATTTGCAACATTATACTTGGACTTATACAATCTACATCCCCCAGACCGAGAACCTGTCAATCTCGAGACAATAGCGCAATACCTCGCACAATGTAACCTTCCCTCTCTCTCTGAAGAGGAACTAGAAGGCCTAAATAAACAAATTTCCCAGGAAGAGCTAGCCGGAGCCATTAATCCCTCAAACTAGCCAAAACACCCGACCCCGATGGATTTTCCAATATCTATTATAAAACATTCATGCCAACTCTAGCCCCTTATCTGCTCGACATGTTTAACTCCTTTCTAGCAGGCGACCCAATTCCCTCTACAATCTCTTCGGCAATTTTAGCCATCATCCACAAGGAAGGTAGAGATCCATTGTTGTGCGGGAACTATAGACCAATTTCCCTTCTCAACACGGATCTCAAGATCTACAGCAAGATCTTAGCAAACAGGCTCAACCCAATTCTCCCTCGACTTATTCACATTGATAAAGTAGGCTATGTGTCAGGAAGGCAGGCCTCTGACAATACCCGCAAAATTGTGGGTATCATTGACTATGTGCCTCTCACTGGAACTAAGGCCATGATTCTAAGTCTTGACACTGAAACAGCGTTTGACAGAATCAAATGGTCCTACCTAGATCAAACATTGCTGAAATTTGGCTTCAGTGGCCCATTTCTCCAAGGAGTCAGAGCCCTTTACCAAAACCCCACAGCACACATTAAGCTCCCAGGCAGATTACTAGATCCGATACAAATTAAAAACGGAACCAGACAGGGATGTCCCTTATCCCCTTTGTTATTAGCCCTATCAATTGAACCTCTTGCGGCTAAAATTAGAGATGAAACAAGTATAAAAGGGGTTATGATTGGCGAAACAGAGTACAAAATCTCTCTGTTTGCAGACGATGTAATACTATCTCCCTCCCCAACCTACAAAAATTACTAGACCAATTCGGAACAATTTCAGACTACAAAGTCAATATGGATTAATCAGAAGCTCTCAATCTAACTCTCCCAGAGCGGACGTGGAAACTGCTACAGCTTAATTATAAATATAAATGGAGTACAACCAACATTAAATATCTTGGGAGTTAAAATCTCAAATTCATATAGGTCCTTATACCAGTACAATCCCCCCCCTCCCCCCCTATTCGACCAGATTTAAAAAGACCTTTGAGTCCTGGGACAAACTCCAAATCTCTTGGTTTGGAAGAATAGTCTCAATTAAAATGAACATCCTCCCGAAACTTCTCTACCTCTTCCAAACTCTCCCTATAGCCGTTCCACTTTCAGCTCTAAAGAACATCCAGTTCCATATATTCCAATTCATCTGGAAAAACGAGAGACCAAGGGTCCCGAAATCGGTAATGCTATCCCCCAAAAACGAAGGGAGGGCTTGGGGTCCCTGATGTGATCAAGTATTACCAAGCGGCACAGCTGAGGCAGGCCGTGGCTTGGAATTACAACCCGGCCTCCTCATGCTGGCTCTCAATAGAATCCCATTATGCGGCCCCCCTCCCCCTCCCGGTGTCCCTCTGGTCCCAGGGGGCAAGGAGAAAAGCCCTAGGAAGTTTGATCTGGGATCAATGAGATGTATGTGGGACATATGGCTCAAAAATAAAGGGAAGTATGGCCTATTAGCATCCCCCTCTCAACTTACCCCCATTTTTGGAAACCAAAAAACAAATTTCCCGCCAGGGTGTTCGCAAAGACAATTTGGTCAATTTCAAGACCTGAACATTAGGCTATTTGCAGATCTGCTGAAGAAGGGACAGCCCTTCACCTTCCAGGAGCTCTGGGATAAATATCAGATCCAGGATCTCCATTTATTTAAATACTTGCAAATTAGGCATTTTCTCTTTTTGCTTTCCCAGAATGCCAAATTCCCCACACTAACCAAATTCGAATCCCTTTGTATCAAGGGCAGCTACCAGAAGGGGTTGATCTCCGAGATCTACAGGGGGTTGGAGTTGACAGCGGATCTCCCAACCCATAAATATATGCAAAAGTGGTCCGCGGACTTAAACCTGACAATTGACACAGACGACTGGAAGGTTTGGGAATCGGCAACTAAAACCTCTATTTTTACAATCATCAAAGAAAACATATATAAAATCCTATTCCAGTGGTACCTGACCCCGACTAGGCTGAGCCAGATTTTCCCCGGCACTCCTGACCTGTGCTGGAGGGGATGTGGTCAAAAGGGAGACATGGCCCACATTTGGTGGTCATGTCCAGAGATCCAGAGATACTGGTCCATGAATCAAAAGTTAATACATGAGACCACGGGACTAAAGATCCCCTTAGACCCTCTGACCTTCGTGTTCGGCAAATCTATTGAAAACATCCCCACGCCAATGGGCACACTGATCTCTTCGATTCTCACAGCGCCACATGCTCGGCCGCAGTGGCCTGGAAGCAAATAAAAGCCCCAACTAGAGGCACAGTTGTCAAAAGGATCAACACAGTCATGACAATGGAGAGACTCACAGCGATGCTCCATAAAAAACTGCAATTCCAAAAATCTTGGGAACCGTGGCAGAAGTCCTGACCCACGGGGCTGACCTAGGTCCAAGCCTCTAGGGTCTCCCTCTCCCTCCTCCCCCTTCTCCCCCTCCCACCTCTCCCTGTCCATCTGTCTGTTCCCCCCACCCTCTTTGTTATATGTTAAAATGTTCAAATGTTTATTGGAAACTCTCTGTACCAATTTCAGTCATGTGCTCATGACAACTCTGTATCCTTGGTTATATATTTCCAATAAAAAAAGAAGAGTGAAAAAAAATGTATTATACCTGACTGATTTAACCCCCTCACTCCCAATACGAGTTGGGGTTAAAGTATATGCATGACACTGATATATTTGCCCTTGGCCCAGCCTTTTTAATCACCATTTTGCAGGCTGCTCCCTGCCTGCAGTAATAGAAATAAATGCAAGGTGTGCTATAATGTTTTTAGGCACAAGATGGCTGTCGTGGGAGAGGGGGTTTGGCCCGGTATTAAAGGGGTTACACCCCATTTTGCCACCCCCTGCCCTCACCTGGGAGGCAAGGGGTTAACTGGACTGAGGTCCAGTACTGTGTTTATGCCCCTGCTTCAGCACCAAATGTGTATGCCCCTGTGAATATGAATTTTCCCCATTCCAGTGTCTGCACCAACACCTACACTGGGATCCAGTCGTGAGGGAAAGGGTTAATGTTAATTTAGTGATTATAGCCCTTTGTTCTTTTTTTGCTCCATTTTGCAGTCTCTCCATTGGTCGCCATTGCATCTCCATGTAATCCTATGAGGATTCTGGCGATTTGGGCTCGATATCTTAGAAGACCTGCAGGTGGCGCCTGAGATGAGGAGCGGCGTTTCCCCATTGAAAGTCAATGGAACAATGTGTTTCAATGGGGATTCCTCGACTCAGACCTCCAGGAACGGGTTGGCAGCCATCCAAACCGCAGACCGCAAAAGCGGAAACGTTATCTTGAAAAGAGCTTTGATCAAACCCCGGTCAAGTTCAGGTTCGATTGGCGTGGGAAACTTAGGTTCTAGGGCACCCCAGAATAAAATTATTTTTGCCCCTAGATCCTAGGAAACCCCTCCCTCGACCCCAACCAGGTCCGACAATCAATGACCCCGGTAAAGGGTCGCGCTCGCTACGAGGGTCGCACCATTGACTAATGGCGGAGGTAAAAGCCACGAGGTAAAAACGGCTAAGTCAGAATGAGTAGAAACATGGAACCCATAACTCCGGTTCTGTTCAACCTAGTAGGCTGAGATTTTGTCACCATGTAGTCATAGCTCAGGCATAACTGCATGGCAAATACCGACCCTCTCGGAGCAACAGAACGGAGTCAGGGTAATTGTAAAGTTTGGGTTTCTGCCATTGACTTGTAAGGCAGAAAAAAGTCACTTTTGTAAATGTGCTTTTAAAACTATATTTGTGTAACTCCAGTCCAGTGGGTCGCAGCGAGTTGAAACTTGGCCACCATGGAGAGGCCCCTCCGGCATGAGGGTCTGGCAAGTTTCAGCCCGCTCGGCCCAGCCGAATGGATTATTTTAATATAACAAACAGTATTAGACAGCACACAAAACTCTGTATAAAAAGTGAAATAATAGGTGCAAAACGGGAACAAGGAGGACCCTGATTCCTCCTAAATAATCAATAAACCACAAATGTTCCCAGCACTCAAACGGAAAGAACAGATAGTAAATGGATTAGCCAAAAGTAAGTATTTAATGGTACACGAATGATGCAAAAAATGGTCAAACAAGGACCAAAAAAGAAAGCACTATGTGCTAGGGCAGGGACAAGGACAGGAAAGGGGAAAGGGAGAGGGGAGAGGGAAAGAAAAGGGAAAACACAGGGAGTTAAAAGTCCAGGGCAAGGGGGGCAACGTCACGTTTTGGGGTATAGGAACCCCTTCTACAGGCCCGTTCCCAGGTAGACCGTAGTCACCTGGTACTTCCCTAACCCCTGCAACAATGTCCCTTGGAGACACAGTGACAAGCTATCACTGAATATCCCAACAGAATGAAGGTAGGCTGTGAGGCACAAGACTCAGACCAACTAACCCTAAGTGAGTAACAGGAAAACTGGATGATAAGGGTCTGAACCTAAAAGGTATATATCAACACTATAAAGGCTAAGTAGCAGTGGAGTTAGCTGGCAAAGCAAGGTGCTAAAGGGTTAATGCCCCGTGCTGGAGAGCCTATGGAGACAAGGAATATACAGACCTCGCATAAGACAAGATAAAGGCAGAGAGACCAATGCAAACGCACCCACATACAGGGAGAAAGAACATACTTTGAGTCCAGTAAATGCAGGAAATGTCCAATTGTAAAAAACAGGTCGTGGCAGCAAACTCCTCCTTGTGCAGGCAGCCCAGCAGTGTGCAGATGGTGATGTCTGAGAGCTTTAAAGCGGCGTGGCCTGATGACGTCACGGCCGGCAGGCAATGCTCATGAGATACAGCTCCCCAATGCACAGGCACTCCTTGGGGCGGAGCTAACACATAGAATGTGTCAGAGGTAGTGTCAGAGGTTGTAAAGCAGCCACATCAATGCCAGCAAGAGACCAGGAGATGCACCAACGCCGGAGGAGATCTTCTCCATGCAGCAGCAGCCCACCAGGGGCCCAGACAGAGATATATAGCACAAAGGGAAGATAGCAAATACAAAGGGTTAAACATGTATGTCACAGTTTAATAATAAAGGTATATGCCCTAGCTATATATAATGTCCCAAGTAGTGACAGGCAACTAATAATGTACAGCAGGGTAAGTAACCAGGACAGAGAATGACATGATGTGGTAGAGGTGGAGGAGACTAAGGTGCCAAGGGTAGATCACAGCACACAATGATGGACACAGAGGGAGGCAACATGTTCCAGCGGAGGACACCATAGAACCAATCGATTGAGAGATCTGTGAACCAAAGAGAGGGAGTTAGATGCAGCAGGCAGTCGTGTGGCAAAACCAGACACATGAACTAAGGTGACAGACACCCAGTGAACGGCATTAGAGCAATAGTGTTAATGTATATTTTGGTAGGGGTCCTATGTTTATATGTTTAAGAATATATGCTCCATTTTTGTCAGCTCAGGTACAATGTGTATAGCTGTAGGGAAAAAATATGGGAACTCTGTTTTAACACAGAGACCAGAAGTCACTTCTAAGACAGTTGCTCCCTGCTGAGATCAAGCCCCATATATTCTGTTGGACCGGAATCCTAAAATATTCAAACTGTCCTGTCAGCAACGTACGATAGCCACGGCAACTGAGGGTTAGCTCAAAGGAATATGGCATTGTTAAGGATAACTATACCAATGACAGCTGGGCTGGGGGGTAACTGAAAGGAATATGGCATTGTTAAGGACAACTGACTTCTGTTAAGTGTACATGGCAACTTAGCAACCTGAATGAATTACATATATGTGACAACGCCCCGAAAGGGCTATAAGAACTGATGCATATGCCCATTAAAGCAGACCAGTGAATGAGAACGATACCTCGTGTTTCCGAATTATTCACTTGTCTCCAGACGTCTGTCCAGCTTTCCTGTCCAGCACATTGAACCTGAAAGGGACCTCCCCGGAGGCAGCCCCGAGTCCACCGGGTAGACCTGCAACCGTATGGCGGAAAGCAGACCATATTTTCAAATAGCTTAGAGAAAGCAGCTCAAATCCAGATCCTTTTAATGCCTTGTGGTGTCATGGTACCCAAATGTCAGATCCACTGTGTCTCGTTGCGCTGCAAGTGCATCTTGGTATTCCCACCACGCCTGCTCCTGGTGTGCCCATCTATGACCTGGAAACGGAGCTGACTGGGGTTGTAAAATTGTGAGCCACCGGAGCGTCAGGATCCTGACTGCGGATCGCCACCTTGTGCTGTCGGATCCTATCCTTGACACACTGCGTAGTCTCCCCCACATACCCCATCCCACACGGACATTTGATAAGGTAGATCACATTTCTGGACAAACATGTATAGAAACCCTTGATCTGATAGGTACAGTCTGTTTGAGGGTGCGTAAATCTATCCCCCTCCTGTATGCTGTCTCACTGGCTGCAGCTGCAGCACCGAAAGCAACCTTATTGGAGGGTACAGAGAAAATTTTGGGATGTACTCGTGCTCCCTAAATCAGCCTTCACCAGTCTATCTCAGATTTGGTCTCTGTCAGATCTTTCTGAATGTACTCTATTGTACAGATAATGAGATCCAGGGAGCATTAATTGAGTATACCCTCCCATTTTTCTTTATACTCAGTATTATCAGAAAAAAGTGTTGGTCTGAGTTTGCAACGTAGCCCCCTGGGGACACGTTTTAGATGGAAGTATTTCGCCAAGGTGGTGGCGTGCAGCTCTAGACTAATCTTATGTTTGAGAATTTTCTCTAGATCTTTATGTGCATCTATCGGGTTATCAGCTGATAGAAAGTCACGTGCCCCAGTACATAGAGTAGCAATACAGCTGCGGCCCCTTTTATTCTCCAACATCTCTGAATTTTTTCGGGGATTTTTTCCGAATGCCACGCACTTCAACGCACTTCACCACGTTCATGCCGCATTCTGACCGCATTCATACCGCATTCATGTTGCATTCACACCCGCGGTTGATGTGTTTATTGATAATGGTTCGGATTTAATTGGTTGCAATTCTTCGTGTATCCGCCAGATGGCAGATATTCATGAATTGTAATGCGCATGCGCTTCAGTAATGTGTCGACTTGCAGATGTTTAAAAGAAGTGTCTGGTGTTCTATTGTCCTGTGAGTTCCGAGATGAGTGCACAACTGCAGTCCGTGTTCCAAAAACCCGACAGAACGTACGCTTATTTAATATGGGCCGCGATCAATGCAACAGATGATAAGATGGCAACAGTTGGTCAAATTTATCAGTATTTTATCGAAAACTATGAATTTTACAAATTTTCACCAGATGCTCATGTGTGGAAGCGTGCAATAAGGAAAAAGTTATGTATCGATCCGTGTTTTTTCCGTATTGATCCCGGTGTTATTGGAGGGTATTGGTGTGTATCACCGGATTTTTCCCGTATCTATGATCATGGAGACTTCAAAAGGCGAAAGGTCATGTTAAAACTAACTAAGAAACATCAGTCGCAGGCAAGCAATGCGCCAGCGCCAGCACCAGCTTCCAATAACGGTCCGACCATCAGTGAAAACCTGGTGACTGACAACCCTTGCCGTCTGTCCCCACCCGGATACCTGCAGCCTGAGACGGATTTCGCGTACAGATTCCAGCAAGCTTGAATGTACCTAAGCGATTTCCAGCCTCATCAGCTGACTACAGGTGTAGTAGTCCTGCTGCCACCTGTCAACTACGTGTATAATCAAGAATACGGGACTGGCAGTGGCTCGGCGCCAGCTGATTGGCAAAGTCTATGGTGAGTAATGTTGCCGTATTTTATTCTGTTTTTGAAATATCAATTCAATGCACAGTCAAGCGATTCTCCTGTAAGCAATATCTCCTGTAAGCAATATCATTGGCTGAGCAGCTTCTACAGTAGATACTGAACAATTGGTGGAAAACTAGGCGCATGCGCATTGGAACCTTCTTGAAACGCATATGCGTGTCATCACATCGACAGTAGGCGCATGCGCATGGGAACAGGAGACGCCCCCGAGAAAATTATTGGTGGGACTGACTGTGAGAACTTCTTTAGGGGACTGACTGACCATTACAGTAAAACTTGTTCTTTTGTTTTTCCTCAGAAAAGAAAACTTTGTCAACTCATGCGGAAAACGGCAAATGGAGGGATTTCGATGGATAATATCGCTTTGTGTTATAATGCCTGCACATTGCTGAATCGGATTTAAAAAACCACGTACCGGAGTCTACAGTTTAGTGGCCATTGTTATTGATTAGGATAGAATACTGTAACTGAGAGCTTCATAGAAAACCTGAAACAGTATGCTGTTGTTTTCAGACCGTATACAATACGTTTTTTATATATACTGTATAATAAACCCGAAAAATAAAAAGTATGCATTTATTCTACATGTATTTCGGTACATATGTGTATTCCATACCCGTACAGCATGTATTGTTTTAATACTCTTGTGATGTACAGTACTGAGCATGCCTACAGTATACTGTACAGTATGCCTGGACAGTACTGTACTGTATGTTCTAGAAGCACTGTATTTTGTTACAGTATAAAAGGAGACAATGGAACAATTTAAAACAAATCAACATTTTCTTTTATTGGTGGAGTAAGTACAAAAACATTTATTTACAAATACAATTTAAAAACATTTAAAGTGTACAGCAATTCAAAACATTAACAGGTGTATGGTTTACTGCTAGTGAAAACATTTATGTACAGAAAGTCAAAACATTTACAGTAGGATGGTGAACAGTACAGTCTGTCAGGCCTGCACAACTCCAGTCCTCGAGGGCCGCAAACAGGCCCGGTTTTATCCTGAAAACCGGGCCTGTTTGCGGCCCTCGAGGACTGAAATTGTGCAGGTCTTGTGTAAGTAAAAACATTTCTTTATTAATACAAGTTAAAACACGCAACATCTCCTTTATTAAAGTACAGAAAGTCAAAACATGTACAGCACAACAGTATGGTGTTAGTAAAAAAAATTATTTATTCATAAAATTTAAAACACGCAACATCTCCTTTATTAAAGTACAGAAAGTCAAAACATTTACAGTAGGATGGTGTACAGTACAGTCAGTCAGGCCTGCACAACTCCAGTCCTCGAGGGCCACAAACAGGCCTGTTTTTATCCTGAAAACCGGGCCTGTTTGTGGCCCTCGAGGACTGGAATTGTGCAGGTCTTATGTAAGTAAAAACATTTCTTTATTAATACAAGTTAAAACATTCAACAAGTCAAAAAATAAACAACAGTTGAACAGTCACGCAAATTCGATCCCCACCAGATTGTTCTTCCAGGGCCGATGCCTTGTATGGAGCAAAATTCCATTAATGGAGTCTCGAACGATTTTCATTAAAGGATCTGAAATTGAAAAATAGCGCCGCAATTCCTCCACAATAGTCCTCCTTACATTTTCAGGAAGCGCCCTTTTTTCGCGATTTCCTTCGTAGTTGACATTTCTGGCCCACCCGCAGTACGCCAAGTAGGACACTTGGTGCTTAAAAATTAACATGCCATACTTCTGGGGTAAACCAGCACTCATCAACCTATACTTCTCCCTGAGTGCCGGTGGCAGCTCGCACAGGATGATGTCGGGCACCGTATCGATGCAAGCATATGTAGGTTGGATTCTGGGAGCGGGTGTGCTTCTGGGAGTGGGTGTGCTTGAGGCGGCGGGCGAGGGTAGGTTGTCTGGGAGGAAGCTTGGTCGCCGTGTTGTCTTCTGGCGTGGTCTTGACGGGGTTGTCATGTTATCCTCCTCCTCAATGGCATAAATGTACACAAATTCTTCTGGTGGAGGGGGTGCGCTTGGTGTTGGAAGGCGGTCGAAGGTCCCATTCATCACATCCATGTCACCCTCCTGCTCCAGCGTCGGGGATACATGGGCATGAACACCAAGCAAATTATGTATCCCCGCTATGTCAGCCTCTATCTTCTCCATCCGTCGATCCATCTTCTCCATCCGTTGATCCATCTTCTGCATCCGTTGATCCATATTTAGCATGGTCTCTAAAAGAAGATCTATCTTTACCAGCACCGTAGAGTGTCAGGGGAGAGGGGGTTTGGCCCGGTATTAAAGGGGTTTCACCCCATTTGGCCACCCCCTGCTCTCACTTGGGAAGCAAGGGTTTAACTGGACTGCGGTCCAGTAATGTGTTTTTACCCTGCTTCAGCAACCAAATGTATATTCCCCTGTAAATGTGTATTGTCCCCATTCCAGTGTTTGCACCAACACATACACTGGGATTGATGCGGGAGGGAAAGGATTAATGTTAATTCAATGTGTATAGCCCTTTGTTCCATTTTCCCACCTTTTCAGGCTCCATTTTGCAGCTCTCCATAGGTCGCAATTGCAGCCCAATGCAACCTTATGGAGATTCCGGCGATTTGGGCCCGTTTCGGTAGAAGACCTGCAGGTGGCGCCCGAGAGGAGGAGCGGCGGTTCCCCATTGTAAGTCAATGGAGCCATTCATTTCAATGGGGATTCCTCGACGCCGACCTCCAGGAACGGGTTGGCAGACATCCAAACCGCAGACCGCACGAGCGGAAACATTATCTGAAAGAGAGCTTTGATCACACTGAGTTCAAGTTGAAACACAATTGGCGTGGGAAACTTAGGTTCTAGGGCACCCAGAAATAAAATTCGTTTTGCCCCTAGACCCTAGGAACCCCCACACTCGACCACCACCGGGTCCGGGAATGAGGGACCCCCGTATAGGGTCGCGCCATTGACTCTAATGGCGGAGCGGAGGTCACATTGAATCCTATGGCGGCGCCGGACCATGCATTTCCTATGGCGGCGCCGGCCATAATAATTCCAATGGGGGAAAAGCCGCGTGGCGTTAAAACAGCTAAGTCCAAAAGTGTAAAATGTGTAAGCCCATATCTCCGGTTCTGTGAGGACCAGAGGGCTGGGATTTGGGTCGCATGTAGTCACTGTTCCAGCATGACTGCATGGCGATTTCCAGCCCTCTCCGATTAACCAGACAGAGTATGGGCAAATGTGAAAAATTGTGGTTTTCCTATAGACTTCAATGGCGGAGTTGCTCCATTGAAAGTTTATAGCGGCGGAGCCCATTGACTTCAACGGCGAGTTGACCCATTGAAAGCCTATAGCGGCGGAGCCCGTTGATTTCAATGGGAAAGTGAAAAGCAGAGATTTATTTTAGTTAGAGCGGAGAATCCTGCATTAAAGTTAATAGGGGATTTAAACTTGTTTTTTGTATCTCCGGTTTTGGGGGTTGTGGAAGGCTGAAACTTGGCCACTATTACAAAGGTCTTCCGGCATGAGGACCTGGCAAATTTCAGCCCTCTCAGACCCACAGAACGGATTATTTTAATATGTGAAGATATTAAAGAGTGAATTGTATTTTGGGTCTGGTATAAAAACTCAGAGCCCATATGTTATGTTAATGCTCAGGGAGGGAGAAAAGTGGTCTACAATAAACCCCTGATCAAAGGCTCCCCCATCCTGCTTGTGTATGCTATCACAAAGGAAGGCAGGACGTGGGTACTTTATGATAAGTGTTGTGTTTCACATCTTGGGACAAAGGCTTTCCTGTCCAAACCAGACTTTAAGACGCCAGTCTTGTGGGAGGGGGGCTAAGGAAATAAGCCCCTGATTAGAATAATATCCACCCAGTGAGCAGGTATTACGGTGCCCCTCAGGTGAGGTGGCAAGGAGTGATTGGGTGCAGATAATTGTTCTCCAATGACTTGCACTCAATGCCAGAGTATAGGAGTGGAACTCCATATAAACGAGTGTAAGCTCTATGCTCAGGGTCTTCGTGTCTTTCGTGTCTTCGATTTTACCAACTACTTGATGCCTGATTGCTGTGTTAATTGCTAATCCTGTTCCTGATTACTTCATCACCCCAACCCCTAAGTAAGTGTTATTTCTTGTCTGTTATTTGTACTATCTTGTGTGTTCACCTTCTTTAAGGAATACATTTTCTTTATCATATCTAAGTCGTGTTCAGTTCAACCCAGTTATTTTGTGTATATTATATCCTATCACAATTTACCGTGACATAGAGTTCCCGGGGATATCCACACTTAACCCATTCAGCATGTGGTCTAACGAGCTGGTTCTTGTGCATGGCGTGCTATGGACTTGTGGGTGGATGGGTGCTACAGAGGATGATATGGGGGTTCCCTGGAGAGTCGGCAGCGTCATTGAAGAGGGATGGAGAAAGTGACCCATGGATTTCCGGGAGACCAGCGGCAGCGTCGTCAAAGAGCAGTGGAGAAGATGGGCTGTAGATTTCCGGGAGAGCGGCGGCAGCGTCGTGGACGAGTAGTGGAGAAGATGGGCTGTGGATTTCCGGGAGAGCAGCGGCAGAGTCGTCGAAGCGTAATCGAGGAAGTGGCCTGCGGGTTCGATGGGTTGGCTGCCATTTGTTTTGCCTTGAGTATACATCACTGAATTTCTTCTTGACATAATAAGGTTTACGTGTATTAAAACCCTTAGCCTTTGGGGTCAGCAGAAGGTTTTCATTATTAGCCTTAGCCTTTCACATAGGCCTTGGCTTGGAAACGGCTTCCGCCTTTCGCTTTTTTGGCACGACAGGCACGGCAGAAGAGAGTAGTTTCTTGCGTCCGTAGAATCGGGGTTGATCCATGGAAGCAGATGGCACAATGCAGTATCTGGACATGGGCAAGTTCAGATACAGATCATCGAGTGGGAGGCTATGCAAAGTGTGTAACCTTTAATGCACGGCGACAAGGTACAGGTGTTAAAAGTGGGCGTACTCTGTGAGTCATTAACGTATAAATACACCATCCATTTTGTGGATTCACTGCACATTGAATACACATCGACTAAACATCGAATATACATTCTAGTGCTTGTATTTCTTTCTACTCGCTGCAATGCCTGTGAAAAAGATTTCAAAGGATCTCAGCATGAGAATTAAGGAGATGTACACGAGCGGACAACGAATTGCAGATATCCAACGCTGGTTAGCTGCTTCTGGCCTCGTTGTGCCATCAACCACCGTGTGCTATCATGCACACGGAAAAACCAAACAACGCATGAGGACACCAATGGTAACTAACGCGTAAGTATATTTATATAACTATATAATACAGTATATCTATTATTGTTTATATTGCTGCATATTAATAGAACTATATAGTATAGATCTATCTAATTTTATAGTTATTTCGGTATATTTATATAACTACAGTATATAATACAGTATATCTATTATTGGTTATATTGCTGCATATTAATAGAACTATATAGTATAGATCTATCTAATCTTATAGTTATTTCAGTATATTTATATAACTATAGTATATAATACAGTATATCTATTATTGGTTATATTGCTGCAAATTAATTGAACTATATAGTATAGATCTATCTAATTTTATAGTTATTTTGGTATATTTATATAACTACAGTATATAATACAGTACATCTATTATTGGTTATATTGCTGCATATTCATTGAACTATATAGTATAGATATATCTAATTTTATACTATTTTTACTGTAAATGATGTGCTGTACTTGTGGCCTACTGCACTGTAACTTACCGGATTGTTGTTTTTCTGTACACTGTAGGGAGACAACTCTTCTGGTCGACAAAATAAGTGAAGAGAATGATGAGAAGAGTGCCTTAAGGGTCAAATACACTCTGCCGCAAAATCACAATCTCACTATATCCGAGACCAGCATAAAGACGGTGAGACGCAGAATTGGATAGAAATATGGACGTGTGAGGTTAGTACTGGGCAGTACAGGAGGTTAAAGTGTTGTTTAAGAAACTGTACTGTACCTATAAAATCATTTCTTGTCATTACAGAGCATACCCTATGATAAGGGACGTTAACAAGATCAAGAGAGTGGCCCAGGCATGGATCGACAGTGGAGAAACTTTCCAGGATTGCATCTTCACTGACGAGTCTACAGTATCGCTGGAGAGATTTGTCACCTTTGCATTCCACAAAAAAGGTCGCATATCTATGAAGCCGCGTCCAAAACATCCAGTGAAGATGCATATGGGGGGTGCCATCTCTAGGCGTGGATCAGGATGCATCGTCATCTTTGGAGGTAAAATAAGTCACACGCTTTTGCCTTATGCACTGTACTGTACTAGTGTGCAGTTTTTTCAGCACTTTTCTTGTTATAGGAATCATGAATAAAGCTTTTTTCCAAGAGCAAATTGTGCCTGAGATTGTGGAATACATCACACGTGAGTTCCCAGATGGTCACCATTTCTACCAGGACAACGATCCGAAGCACACCTCGTCAACAGCGCATATTCTTGAGCGCGGTATCAACTGGGTGAAGACGCCAGTGGATTAAGTGCGGTAACCGTGTCTCATTTTTTTCCCCACTGTTTTTACTGTGTACTGTATCTCTTTAACTAATTGTCCTTTTTTTTCCCCTCCAATGACAGATCGCCAGACTTCAATCCTATCGAAATGGTCTGGCATCAGCTGAAGGACCATATCTGAAAAGTCGTGAAACCCTCCAAAAAGGATGAGTTGGCGCAAGGCATAATGAGTTTTTGGAACGATGTACTCACCGTGGAACGGTGCAATAAATATATTGACCATATTGCGACTGTGTTGCCCATTGTGATCGCGCGTAATGGGCAAGCATCAGGAAGGTAGTATGGTCTGTAGTATAGTACTGTACTGTAGTATTGTAAGTACAGTATGATATAGGTAAGTATGGCACAGATTTTTTCTTGCCTGAGAGCAGCACTAGCCATCTGGTTACAAAGTATTTAACAGTAGTCACAGTATACAGTAGTTCCAGTATAGACTAGTTTGACAGTACTAACTGCATACTGTAGTCCAATATGGAGTCGCTATACAGTACACAATGCCATAATATGCACCTAACTGCACAATTTTTTTCTTTCCTGAGAGAGCAGCAGTAGCCATCTGGTTTCAAAGTATTTAACATTAGTTCCAGTATAGACTAGTTTGACAGTACTATACAGCACACAATGCCATAATACAGTATGCACATAACTGCACTAATTTTTAGTTTTCTTGTCTTTTCAGAAAAAAAAAAAGGATGGACTGGGCGAGAGGGGGGGTATCATGTGTAAAGTTTGTGAACTGTTTGTACAGTTAAGTGTATCTAAACTGCAGTCATGATGTACACAAAACCTACCCTCTCCCAATGAACTACAGTACTGTACACAGAATGAGGAAGAAGATAAAGACGGAAAAATTTATATTATTATATATATTATTATATATTATATATTATTAATTATTATTATTATCAATGTGCATTATTCATGATTATCCACCAGCCCTCAATTTTCAACTGACAGAAGAACTGAATAAAGACTGCATTTTGTATTATTCATGATTATTTGTATTTTTTGTTCCTGATAACATAAAATAAATATTTCTTTACATTCATGCTAATCATAATCATTGACCCCCCCCCCCTACACCAAAGAAAAAGAAAGAATGACAAAAAGTGGTAACTTACTGCATCAAAAACATGAATCAGATTATGTTTTTTTACCTCTCAATTTCACAGTGCTGTGCAAATCAGATTTACATATCAAATTCGAGAAGGGATTATCACAAGCGTTACCGTAAACAAAGCCTCAAAGGGTTGGGGGAGTGGATGGGTGAGTCATGCGCAGTAATCATCAGCTAGCTCCCTTCCCAAAGAGGATTACAGAGAGGTGACTCAAAGCCAACAATAGGAAAATTAATGAATGGTAGGCACGCAGGCGCAGAGAGGTAATGCTCGGCTAGGGACGGACGATTAAAAGCACCATGAGAAGCTTTAGAAATGGAATGGCTTTGGAGAGGTGTCGATAACAGGTTCAAATCCTTGAGCGAGCCTTGTGTGTGTGCGTGGGGGAACTTCGCAATCGCAAGCAAGCAGTGGTGAAGTTATAGACGCATGCGCAGTAATCATCAGCTATGTAGCTCCTATCCCAAAAGAGGATTACACGCAGGCGCAGAGAGGTGATGCTCGGCTAGGGACGGACGATTAAAAGCACAATGACAAGCTGAATTGCTCTTGAGAGATGTCGATAAGAGGTTCAAATCCTTGAGCGAGCCTTGTGTGTGTGCGTGGGGAAGGGGGGCACAGGGTACAGCTGCATGAAGTATTAGCTGTACTGTAGTTCAAAGACATGACATATTTTCAACAGACAGGTCATCATAATAATTTGATCCCCACACCCCAAATACAGAAAAAGCACACAAATCAACCATGTGCAGTCAAACGCACAGTGTCGCAGTCCAAAGCTACAGCACAGATTGAATATCGTAATATCAAGATGGTTTAGGCAGGATTGTGGAGAAAATAAAAATAAAAAATGACGAGAAAAAAAAAATATATATTTTTTTGGTCACTCACTCTTGAACTTCGCAAGCAAGCTGTGGTGAAGTTATAGATGCATGCGCAGTAATCATCAGCTAGCAAGCAGGAATGTGATGACAGGAATGTCATTGAAACCAGAAAGATAAACATTGAAAGGAATGGTGTGGGAGAGGTGTACTGTAGATAAGATAAGAAGTTGAAATACTGCAGTGCAGTAAATTAGCCTGTGTGTGGGGGGGGGGGGCAAGCGAGGGGAGAGCGCTGTATATGCCAAAATGTGATACTGTTACAGTACACGCCTATGCGTTTCAACAATGTTCATGTATACCTGTAAATATGCAAATTTACAATTACTGCGCGCGCACATGCAGACTGTGTACTGACGTAGGTTGAACTGCTAAAGTATTAGACTTTGAAGACAACAGCTCGCGAACACCCCCCTGAGTTTTTAGACGGTATTGCAGTATTGCAGACAGCGCTAATAAAATGCTAATATTACGAGCGCTAAAATACCGCAACATATTCCGGAAAAAAAAAACATACTGCATTTGCCCGCGGTAATCAGAGTTGCGCCGATACGGCCGCACTAGGATAAAGGCGGCCGCCACTGTACATGATGCATCAAAATCAGTGTAAGTGAAAAAATTGCTGGATGCCTGTGTGGGAGCAGTCTCTACTGGTTGAGACATTAGGACAGCAATGTTTATGGTGCACATCTAAGAAGGGTATGATACTTAACAAACAGTATTAGACAGCACACAAAACTCTGTATAAAGTGAAATAATAGGTGCAAAACGGGAACAAGGAGGACCCCGATTCCTCCCAAATAAACAATAAACCACAAATGTTCCCAGCACACAAACGGAAAGAACAGATAGTTAATGGATCAGCCAAAAGAAAGAATTTAATGGTAAACGAATGATGCAAAAAATGGTCAAACAAGGACACAAAAAAGAAAGCACTATGATCTTACATTCAGGATACTACACATTTTCTGCGGAAGATTGACGCTATGCCTATGTTTGAGGGTGACATTTTACTCGCCACACTTGATGTTAACAGCCTGTATACCTCAATTCCCCACAGTGAGGGGATTAGGGCTGTTAAACAAGCCCTTGACCTTGAGGATCTGTTTACCCCTAGGGAACGCATGCTGTTTATTGACCTGTTTGGGATTATCCTCAGAGAGAATTTCTTTCTCTTTGAGGACACTTATTACATAAAATGCCAGGGTACGGCTATGGGATCGAATGTCGCACCCACATACGCCAATATCTTCATGAATTCTTTTGAACATCAGTTCATTTTTTGTCATCCATTATTGATTTTGTCTGGGTGTATGTGGGTGCGCTATATCGATCACATTTTCCTGATCTGGACTGGCACTCAGGGTGATCTGAATTCCTTTATTACTGATATTAACTCGGTCCACTACACGATTGGCTTCACCTCCAGTATTAGTGATCATGCCATTAACTTTCTGGATACCACCATTAGATTAATAGACCATAAACTTGAATCTGAATTGTATACAAAAGCTACAGACAGAAACAACTTGCTTTGTTTCGATAGCTTTCATCCACCTGGTTCTATTAAGGGTCTACCATACAGCCAATTCCTTAAGGCTAAAAGAATTATTAGTAATCCTGCATGTGTCTCTCGCAGCCTTGATTTAATGCAAGCTAAATTTAAATCTAGAAAATATCCCAATACCTTACTCAAAATTGAGCGTGATAGGGTCGAATCAATTGACAGATCTACACTACTCTATCCACCACGTCATGCAAATACTGATAAGAAATTTTCAATCCCATTTGTGTCTACATACAGTACATTTAGTGGACGGATCAAAAATGTGATCCTCAGACATTGGAGATTATTGAGCACGGACCCCCACTTGGCCCCCACTTTAGGTCTCAAACCTCTCTTCTCGTATAAACGAGGTAAAAACCTGAGAGATAGACTGGTGAAGGCTGACTTAGGCAGCACGAGTACATCCCAAACTTTTCTCGGTACCCCCAAAAAAGGTTGCTTTCGGTGCTGCAGCTGCAGCCATTGCGACAGCATGCAGGAGGGGGATAGATTTACGCACCCTCAAACAGGCTGTACCTATCAGATCAAGGGTTTCTATACGTTTGTCCAGAAATGTGATCTACCTTATCAAATGTCCGTGTGGAATGGGGTTTGTGGGGGAGACTACGCAGTGTGTCAAGGATAGGATCCGACAGCACAAGGCGGCGATCCGCAGGCAGGATCCTGACTCACCATTTTACAGAGGCGGGACACAACCCCAGTCAGCTCCGTTTCCAGGTCATAGATGGGCACACCAGGAGCAGGCATGGTGGGAATACCAAGATGCACTTGCAGCGCAACGAGACACAGTGGATCCGACGTTTGAGTACCATGACACCACAAGGCATTAATAAGGATCTGGATTTGAGCTGCTTTCTCTAAGCTATTACTCTAATGCCATTCACTGGGTGTCTGTCACCTTTGTTCATGTGTCTGGTTTAGCCACACGACTGCCTGCTGCATCCAACTCCCTCTCTTTGGTTCACAGATCTCTCCATCGATTGGTTCTATGGTGTCCTCTGCTGGAACATGTTGCCTCCCTCTGTGTCCATCATTGTGTGCTCTGATCTACCCTTGGCACCTTAGTCTCCTCCACCTCTACCACATCATGTCATTCTCTGTCCTGGTTACTTACCCTGCTTTACATTATTAGTTGCCTGTCACTACTTGGGACTTTATATATAGCTAGGGCATATACCTTTATTATTAAACTGTGACATACATGTTTAACCCTTTGTATTTGCTATCTTCCCTTTGTGCTATATATCTCTGTCTGGGCCCCTGGTGGGCTGCTGCTGCATGGAGAAGATCTCCTCCGGCGTTGGTGCGTCTCCTGGTCTCTTGCTGGCACTGATGTGGCTGCTTTACAACCTCTGACACTACCTCTGACACATTCTATGTGTTAGCTCCGCCCCCAGGAGTGCCTGTGCATTGGGGAGCTGTATCTCATGAGCATTGCCTGCCAGCCGTGACGTCATCAGGCCACGCCGCTTTAAGGCTCTCAGACATCACCATCTGCACACTGCTGGGCTGCCTGCACAAGGAGGAGTTTGCTGCCACGACCTGTTTTTTGCCATTGGACATTTCCTGCATTTACTGGATTCAAAGTATGTTCTTTCTCTCTGTATGTGGGTGCATTTGCATTGGTCTCTCTGCCTTTATCTTGTCTTATGCGAGGTCTGTATATTCCTTGACTCCATAGGCTCTCCAGCGTGGGGCATTAACCCTTTAGCACGCTGCTTTGCCAGCTAACTCCACTGCTACTTAGCCTTTATAGTGTTGATATATACCCTTTAGGTTCAGACCCTTATCATCCAGTTTTCCTGTTACTCACTTAGGGTTAGTTGGTCTGAGTCTTGTGCCTCACAGCCTACCTTCATTCTGTTGGGATATTCAGTGATAGCTTGTCACTGTGTCTCTCAGGGACATTGTTGCAGGGTTTAGGGAAGTACCAGGTAACTACTGTCTACCTGGTAACGGGCCTGTAGAAGGGGTTACTATACCCCGAAACGTGACATTGCCCCCCTTGTCCTGGACTTTTAACTCCGTGTTTTCCCTTTTCTTTCCCTCTCCCTTTCCCCTTCCCTGTCCTTGTCCCTGCCCTAGCACATAGTGCTTTCTTTTTTGGTCCTTGTTTGACCATTTTTTGCATAATTCTTGTACCATTAAATACTTACTTTTGGCTGATCCATTTACTATCTGTTCTTTCCGTTTGAGTGCTGGGAACATTTGTGGATTATTTTTATATGTTTAGATATTAATAAATGTTCTGTATTTTGGGTCTGGTATAAAAGCCCACGAAAGATACTGGCTCTGCTAAATGTTAATGCTCAATGGGGCGACCAGTTGTCTACAACAGACCCCCTGATCAAAGGCTTCACCACTCAGAGTGTGTACAATAGGGCGGAGAAACGCAGAGCTTGAGTGGTCTGTAAGTGTTGTAATTCACACTTACAGACAAAGGATTTCCTGACCAGATACATGTCTGGTAGACTGTAAGGCGCCTTGACTTTAGTGTGGGGCTAGTGAAATGAGACCCCAGGTGGAAAATGTGCGCATGTGCCAACTAGCTGGGGGCATGGTCCAACAATGCTTCCCACGTTTGCTGGCACAGAGGGATTGGGTGCAGGTAGTTGTTAACCAATACCTGGCACCCAATGCTAAGGTATAGGGCTGGGATCCCATATAAACCAGTGTAAGCCCTATACCCAGTGTCTTCGTTACTACATCTACTGGTTACCTGATGCCTGAATGAATTGCCAATCCTGTACCTGATTGCTTCATTGCCCAAACCCTAAGTAAGTGTTATATTCTTGTATGTTATTTGTGCAATCTTGTGTGTTCACCTTCTTTAAGGAATAAACTATATTTATTATATCTAATTCGTGTTCAATTCAACCCAGAGATTTTGTGTATATTATAACCCTTCACAAGTTACCATGACAATGGCGTTGTGAGCGCCAAAGCCAGCGCTGATTGAGTAAGCGTGGCTGGCGCTGGGAGGTCAGTTTGAAGTATGGGTATCCATTTCCAAGTGCTCGACCTCGTAACCGCAAGTCAATTGAATAAGTGGCTTGCGGTTAGATTTGAAGTGGTTTACCGATAAAATGTATCCGTACCTTGTTAGCTCCCGTAACTTGAAAGGCAGAAAATCTATTGCCGTGGGAAGTGGGTCAATTGACGTGGGAAGTGGGTCAATTGACGTGAGAAGTAGGTGAACTTGGCTTCCCACGAGCAAGCCTTTCAATTAAGCAGGCTAACTCGAGAACGCAGACAGCTAGCACTCTAATTTTTGGTGTGCAGTCCCAATAAATAAACACACATAAAAATTACAGTTCTGACAGCCCCAGAACATGATGTTTTAATAAAGTGTATGATACTGTAAGTTTTAAAATGTATAGGCAGGAACAGTTTTTTCTGTGAGGCCAGGAGAAATCGTTTGGCATGTAAATATGCCAGGGGTAAATGAGCTGAGGGTATTTTCCTTCCTACACTTCAAAGACCCCCTGTTCAGTGGGAGACTAAGTCTAGTGAAGTGCCAGGAATGAAAAGACTCAGAGACCCAAAGTGTGAATGTGGCCGGGATGTTGCCGAGTGCCAGATCCCGGTACTCAGCATTAGCCCTTCACACCTTGGAGCCAAACCCCAGACCAAGGGTCGCCAGGAAAGGGGTGTACCCCAGGTATGCTAAGTCGCATGGGTGTCAAGCTAACACATGCGCGGTGCAAACAGGAAAGCCTTTTTGCCTGGTTTTGCAAACAACGGGCAAATCGGAGATTGGTGGGTTGTGTTCCCACGGAGGGGATTGGGCATGCATGCTATAGATAGGTCTGTGAACCCTATAATACTGCCCGCCGAGCTATCCCCGGTGTGATTCATGACGTAACCAAGCTTTGCACAATATTCTGTTCGCGTACAGCGGTTCCAGGAGGCAAGGGGTTAATAGACTGGAGTGAAGGAAAATCCGGCGCCACTGCAGTGGCAAAAATCCAAGCAACTTCCGGTACACAATTGAAGAAACTTTATTCTGACAGCACACAGAGAATCCAGTTTACACCTCAGCCTCCCCCTCAACGCATTTGACGCTTGGAACAGCGCTTCGTCTTGGAGTGGGGCTCCTTCACTCCAGTCTATCTCTATCTGTCGGACGCACGCAAGAGCAGCGGGGGAAGATGGGAGCAAGACCCAGATCGGAGACTACATGGAGGTAAGGATTTAAACCTCTCAAGCCCCGATTACTATTAGTGGTCTACATTGCCCTACCGCACTCCGCTCTCGTTGGCTGTATTGACACTCACGGATGTCGGAACTGCTCACCTGAGCGCAATACAGCATCCCTGCTCCTACGGCAAGGGGTTAATAACCTCGCAACCAAGGATTTACCCCAAACTCTGGAATTCGTTAGCCCTGGTGACTCCCGAACGAATTCTTAAGCACTTCTACGAAATTCCTTTATTTAGCGGAGATATTAGATCGGCAACTTGCGATCTAGCCAAACGGACTTTAAACAGAGACTGCATTTCTTGCGCCTTCTTGCAAAGGACAATTTATTTTGTGTCCCCATCCCAATAAGTGTTGTATTAAGTGTATTCTGAAGCTGTTGTGTGTTTGTCAATCAAGGAAACAAATGACAATTTATTTTGCCTCCTAGTCGTGTTCAATCGAGAATCCCAAACATATAAAAAAAGTGTTGATAAGTTCTGGTGCATCGTGACAGTCCCCTCACAACCTTATCTACAGTTGGAGCACCCACAAACCCAATACAGGTTCTGGGCTACCTGGGGTTTAACTGGGGTACCCCCCTTAACCTAGGGATCCCCTCAGCTACAGGGACACTTTTCATCCCTGTGCCCCATTTACCTTTCTGGGCTATGTTGAAGCAGGGAACCCTAGCGGTGTCGCGCAAGCATTATCAAGGGCAGAGATTGCCGGGACAATGTGCCTCCATGTATCCGAGAATCGGGCATGATTCCCGGGTACATTTTTAAGGGAACTGACAACTCCGGAACCCAACTACCTAGGCACATTCTGACAACAATTCCTCCGCAAAGTCCCCCTTGAAAGTCATGCCCTACCAATCCCTGCTCGCCGAAATGCCCGGAAAGATAAAAATACAAAATATGTTTATTATAGGTTATGCATTGCAAAGCCACAATGTTACTGGGCCCAAGAGCCTTCACCTTGCGCTTTTTCCGGTCTGAAAAAAAATAAAAACAGAAGGGCAGTCCTTTCAAATACCAAAGCAAGAGGTCACTGTCGTTAGTAGGTTAAATGTTAAAATTAATATGTTCTTTCACTTTTAATATTTGCAGGGTAACCATATGGCGTGAAGGTTTTTGCGCTCTTTATCCAGAGTTTGGATAGGACTGTAAATGCTCATTTATATAGATTGTTATTAACATACCAGTTCGTTTTCAGTGAAATCAGATACCCACAGCCACAGTTCTTTAACTTTTATTTGATGACTTATGAAAATACACCAGGCTTATTGTAGTTTAATTTAGTTACACATTTATGCTACATACTGTAGGAGTCAGAAAAAGGGTTCAATATGGTTGAGGATTAACTAAGAGGATTTCTCTCATTTGTTTACCAAACTCATTACAAAATATTAATATTCATGTTGCACAGAGTAGAAAGCTACAAAATTAACATTACCTTTGGTATGTTTCAAACGGAAATTATTTTTTATTGCACTCAGTAAAATTTACAAAGGAAAGGAAAAATCAAACTTTTTTTTTTTAGATCAACATGCATGAGAAGATAAATGTAGAATATTGGCATATATGTACACATAGAAATAAATATACTTACAGAAATTGCTCAGTGGAGTTTGTTTTAACCATCAGTACTTCATCACACAGCTTGATTGATGTATTATAATTTTTGATTAGTCTAATATGGGACTATTCAGTTTGTGAGTAAGTCTAACTTGAAGACATGCTTGTTCAGCTAGTTCTACAAGATCTCCACAGCATCAAACAGAAAATCACTTGTTACATCTGCAGCTAGCATCAGTTAATGTCACTGAATGCTGCCAGTTTTTACTGATAAAAGATTTAAAAAGCATATATTCCCAGTCCAATTTATAACTACAGAAGCCAACATTTTATATACAGTACATAGCCACATTCCTGAAAATGAACACAATGCAACACAAATGTTTAAGGGAAAAGCATCGGACACAAAAAAAACCCATTGCATTTTGAAAAAAGTTGTTCATTTAAAAGAGCAGTTATCAGAAATATTCTCTTCAGCCAAAACAAGGGCAAATAAAAAAAATGCAATGCTGAACTGTGTGTGTAATAATTGCGATAATAAATAAGCGATAATTAACAATATTATTTTGATAATTGTGTTATGGCAGACTGTACGGCCCTGAACGCCTAGCCTTTCAATGGCCGTGAGGACTGCACTTGGCTCACCTTTATTTTGGATCATAGAATGTGCCCACTTTAACCTAGATATTTCTGCTGCAATAAGCAATTTGCACTTTTGAAATATTGGTTTGTACATTTGAAGGCATCCACACTGTTTGAAAAAATGTCACACTACTAGAAAGACAGTGCTTGCAGAACAACCTTGGTGGCAGACTTGGCGTTCAGTCTTTCCTGTGCTTCACGAAGTCAAGCATAAAATGCCTTGGATAGAGCTATTGTGATGCACAACTTCAGGAAGCACAGCATTGACAACTCTTCCACCAACACTGGTCTTCTGCACCAGATATCATACCAGCTATTTTTATTAGCCCACTGTGTTTGAAGACAAGAAAAGACAGCTTTGTTGCAGAAAAAGTCTGTTTTTTACATTAGGGTTTAGATTTCTTCCAAAAGACTGCAATGTTTGTGTATAAAAATAAGAATGCTTACTTCAAAATTAGAAAAAGAGAAAATCTATTCAAAAAGAGTCTAGTTATTTATAAAGGTTTAAATAATATTTAAACTGGACATATTTACATTGATTGTCTAAGCAAAGATAAGTATTTACCATTATATAAACACAAATACATTATTCTTAACAGAGGCATTTAAATCAAATGACGAATTTAGTCTGCAGATGTACAGTATAGCCTCCCTTTTCCCCTACAAAATAAGATGGTTCTTTGTTCATTTTAATGGTGTCTGAAAATTACTCACCATCATTAAGAAAATGTAAATCAAATTTGCTTACTTTTTTTTTTTTTTATAAATCGGCCAGTTTATAATTGTAAACAAATTCAAATTTAGCCGGTGGAAGACAATTAAGTCGGAGAAAAAAGCTAAATAAATTCACCTCAAAATTACCCTACAGTTTTCAATTCTATGCTAAATTTAAATCCAGCTGCTTGTAGTTTACATATTCTGCGCTGATTATGTTACAAAATTGCCTACCAATGTCAGATCTATTTAGAATCGTCTCCAATCAGCTTTTTTTTAAACTCCCAAAAAAACACATTTTAAACGGGTCCTCATAATTTGCAGATTTTAATTGATTTACATATTGAAGCAAATTAAAAAGTAAAACTTAATTAAACAATTAAACTGTGTTAGTAGTTTCTTCCTTACACTTGGATATATTATCCAACACATCAGTTTGCCCTCATAAGAATTGAAGAGGCACTTTCTGTGAAGATGTCAGCTTGGGAATGAGTAGTGGTGCTCCAAAATCAAATCATAATCCCCTCCCATGGCAGCTCAGTGGTAGGACAGAACTGGGAGGTAAAAAGTCTACACAGGGACTTATTCAGGCTCATTTCAACCGAATTTCTGAGAATATAAAACAAGACCTGTAGCCTGCAAGTGACAATAATTGTTGTGTCAATTGCAGATTGCAGACTACGTACTGCCCTGAAAGTAGCACAGATTTGAAAACAAAATGCACAAAGCATATACTAAGGATGTGCTAAATGTTAATGTTTTAAATCAGTGTCACAAAAAAAAGTGAGCAAGATAACGTCAACAAGATTTTGATCTTGCATAATATATAACAGCCCCAAATTACCTGAATGGTTAACATAAATAAAAGCATACGGTTGGTAACATTTGCAATTGTGTGCGGCATTAAAGTATGCTCAACTGCACTAATGTCCATGAACAACACAGAGCTTTGGGTCTAAATTTGACAATGTAATTTTACACTTTCATTGAAAGAATGGACCAAATATTCATATATTACAAAAACTACAACTATAGCAATGAAAACCTTAATACAATTACTGAGAGTTTGAGCTAGTTATACCCTTTTCTTTACTTTGAAACAATATTGTGAGTTTCCGACGTCAACAAATACATATACAGTAGACATTCTAGTTGTCAAATATTTAACTGCATAGGTTGAAGCAAATAAAATGTGCAACATTGTAAGCCCTTAAACCATTATAACAAAAGGTCCCCTTAAAACAAGACTAATATCTAACAGGAAAAAGTTAATGTAAAACCCTAAAAGGTAGAAATTTGACTTCTATTAAGTATATTTCTGTGGGAGGGGTAACAAAACAATGGGTTGCTTGATCTTCCAGCACCAAAATGCTTAATGTGATGGGGAAATGGTCAACTCCACTCATCCTAATTCATCTTCCTAAACAAACCCCTCCCCAAAGTGCTCACTGTTCAAATACAACCTACTGCATTATACTACCTATATTTGAGTAACTGAGAATATTGAACAGTAGCTTATTATTGGCACAACTATTGTAAGAAGCAAACATACATACATATGTTTGCTTCTTCCAATAGAGTATATAGATCATTGCATTTGAAGATGCAGTAGTATCAAACTGAACTAACAACAAAATTTAATAGAAGTTTTTAAAGTTTACTGAAAATGTTTCTTTAAGCACTGATCAATCAATAGTTCAATTTGGTTGTACGTTAGACCTCACCCTAAAAACAAAAACGTGAAAAGCTGACTACTATATTAAAACATTTATGAAAATACTGCATAAAAGGATATTCATGTACACACGAAAACTCTGACCCAAGTAAAGAGTGGACAACAATTCGGTAGATAGGAGAAAAAACGACTCCTTATTCCACAGGTCTACCTGCGGGATTTTGCAACATTTCTCAAAATTAGAGACATTTTGTTAGAGACGTGACAGAATGTCCCCCCACCAGAATATTTTCATCTTAATTTAAATCTTTAACGCAAGTTTTTTGCTTTTATGCCTGATCATTTGTCGCTTTTTCAAGATAATAAACGTTTACCAAATGACGTTTTAAGTGTTTGGTATATTCTTCATCTTCCCTAAATGCACGATCACAAAAAATACACACAAAATGTCCCTTGGAAATATTTGTTCCAGCAGAATTCAGTGCTGCTGAGGCTTTAGTCTCTAGTGTTTCTTGTACAGATGGCACACCATTTAACCCAGAATCATCACTTCTTTCTGATACGTTGTCACTTATATCACTGCCGTCATGGCTATGGATTCCCTCATCTTCTTCAATATCAACAGATTCACTGCTTGATGTATTACATGAAGATTGAGAAGCATGAACTTCTTTCGGGTCATGGTTATTTATATCCGGTGTACTTGAGCCTGCCAAAATGTTTCTGCTTTCAATGTTCTCGGTTTGACCGGCTTTATCTTTTTCTCGGTCCTCAAATATTTCCAAATTGCTAGAGATTTCAGTTTCATCTTCGATAAATTCAGAATGGGAATCATGCGGTCTGTGGGAGTCTGCTTTTTCCATCTGTAATTTGTCTTGACACTGAAAATGCTCTGTGGATTCATCTGTTTCAACAACTATTTCAGAAATCACATTGATTTTTGGGGTCTCCATAATTTCTAATTCACACTCAATATCTTGTGTACCGGATTCGTTTTTTTCTTCAGTCAATAAGATATTTGGTATGTCGATTTGTTGAAAAGATGGAGAGCTAGCAATGTCATTGTTGCAGGTGGACATATTATCCAATGTATCCTGTTCAGTTATACTTTCACTGGACTGCTCCTTACTCTCCAGGTGTTCTGTGGTAATATCTTGTGTATCCAATTCTGCATTCTTCATGCTAGATCTGCAGAGACTTTTTACCACTACAGGTGTTTCTACATCATGTTCTATTTGGTTCTGTTTTTTGTGTGTGTTGTCTTTATCTCCATCATGCTCTAAAATAACTTTCCTTGATTTAGTTTTCTTTGCAACACTTTGTGCACTAGTTTTCTTTATTTGCTTATAATTAAAATATTTATTTTCCTTGTTTTTTCCACGTTTCTGCTTTTGGGACATCTCACTTTTGTGATCTTTTGTAGGTACTTCCTGGCAGCATTTGTTTTTCTGCACCAATTTCTTTTTCTTTATGGTGCCAGTTTGTGAATTACTTGTCTTTCCCGAGTTTTCAGATGTTGAAACAGCCTTTCTTTTGCCACATTTAGCTTTAGAGGATTTATCAAAGTTCTTCTCCGTTTTAACTTCACGATCATATTTGTTTTGAGTAGCTGACCTGCGACGACTTCTTGTTGTTACCTTTCCAACAGAGGAAGTGACAACTTTTTTCTTATTCTTCACACGGCTCTCCCGTTTTTCTATTTTTAACATCTTATCTGGCTTCTTTTCTTCAGTCTCATTTTTTATTTTTGTGTTCCCTTTCTCTGTTTGCTTACTTTCTGTGAAGTCTAATATACCTACTTCCCCTTTTTTCGTCCGCAGTTTGACTTTGGAAACATCCATGGTGATATCAGAGCAACCAGAGTGTCTGGATTTGATGTGATACTGCAAATTACACTTCTTGGATGCAGCATAATCGCACACAGGACACAGAAACTGGCGTGGGTTGACATGCAGCTCTACATGTTTCTTGAAGTTGCTGCGGTCTGCAGTCTTGTAGTCACAGTGTGGGCAAGTTAAAGGTTTTGGCCCATTGTGAACCTGTCTTGCATGGCGTGTCACTTCATGTTGATTTGATGCTACATAACTGCATTGCTCACATTTAAATGGTTTCTCACCTATAAAATAAAGCAGCAGATGTTTACTATAGATCAGGCATAACCAATATAAACAGGTTAAAATATACACTTATGCATGCACCCCAAGCTTTTGGCATATACAATTTGACATTTCACTTAAAAAAAATTTTTTTTAGTGGTCGTCAATAATACACATTCAAAGCATCAATTTTGCGCAGAAATACAAAATAGAGGAAAATCAGCTTCTATATCCAAATGACAAATACATACATGCTACAATAATATAAGAATATGGAATCCATACCCATCTGCTCCATTGAATGCATTGTAAAAAAAAAAACAACAAAAAAAACAACATGAAGACAAGAATAAGTATTGTTTCATAAGCAAGAGACACTTCACAGATGTTTAGTTTGCAATTTGTTTGAGAATAAAAAGCATTTATTGCACACTACTTCTGTTTCTAATTTAACTTTACAAATCAGATTGTAGGCTAGCTATACTCGTATTTGTCAATTTTAACATTAACTGACGGTTTATTTGTAAAATATATTGAGTATGTCCTGAAATAAAATGTTAATACTGGAGTTAAATGCTAGGTGAGACTGAGCAAAAAACTGTTACAAAATGACAAAGTGAAACTCATAGGAAGAAAATACATTTGTACAATAAACGGTTCATAAATAGAAAATAAAATATTTGAAGTTAAAATGAAAAAGGTATCAAGTTTTTACGGATATACAAAACAAAGTAAACGCATTTTCTATGTCCAGGTAAACATCTGATAAGTGACACGAAGAAGGTGGTTATGCAAGGGGGCAAGAAGGAGCAGCAGACAAGTGTTGGGGCATATGTTGCCACGGGCCAGCCAGCTAAAGTGTTTGTTAATTCAGTATAAAAGACACTTTACGGTAGTTTGATGTGGTCTGTTAATTCCTATTTCTGATTCTTTACTGCTTAGAGGAGAAGGGTACAAATGGGAAAAAAAATAAAGTTTATAAGTCTTTTTTTGTATTGTTAAGGTTTGTTTTGGCTGACAAGTCTAATTACCGATTCTTTGATGTGGAATAATAATAAAACCACTATGTATAGACCGACATCTTGTCCTGTTAAGTTGTTAGGCACATTTTCAATTTCCAAAAAATTGGGGTAACAAAAACAAAAGAAACAAACAGTACTTAAAGCAAACACTGTAGAGGTTTCAGATTGAGTTTTCAGAACAATTCCTCTTTATTCGCAATGCTTGGCCTTTAGGAATATTCTGGAGCTACTTGGGGTGATGATGGCTTGATGCCAATAAATAAGTGTTGGCATCGACCTCTTTATGGTAGGTCTTGGTATGAATGGTGTTATTAACAATGTAAAGGGAAAGGTCAAGAAAATTTATATTGGATCTACTGTGGTTAAATGTAAATTTTAAATCTACCAACAGCAGGTTAAGGATTTAAAAGATAGGTTTTTAGAGCGGGAATACAATAGCCGTGAATTGGATTTGGCTATCTCTGAGGTTAACAAAATTGACAGAGCTACTTTAATTTCTAGGAAGGACACTGTCCCTGTTCTTACAGCACAGGCTCAGTTTCCTGTTTGCATTACCCAGTATACAGTAGTGGTTTGGCTCCTGTCATATCTCAGACGATCAACAAGCATTGGAGTATTCTCCTAAGAGATCCGATTCTTAAAACCTGTCTTCCTGATAAACCGAAAATTGTGTATAGAAGGGCTAGGAATTTAAAGTCCACCTTATCCCCTAGTTGTCCAATTGATGGTCTTAGGGATCGTCATCTAACTTGGCTTATCGATCTCAAAGGTTACTATACATGTCATAATTGTATTGGATGCAAATATAGTAGAAAGAGTAAATAATTTAAATCCAACGTCACAGGGGTGAGTTTTGATATTGGAACTTTTATAAACTGTAGAACCAATTTCTGTGTATATCTGCTAGAATGCCCGTGCGGGCTACAGTATGTAGGCCGCACTGGGAGGCCCCTTAAGTGACGTTTCGCCGAACATGTTTATAATATTAAGAGGGGCCTTCAGACTCAGTGTCTCTAATCATTTTAAACTCAAACATGATCAAAACCCAGAAGGCTTAATATGCATGGGTATTGACAATCCCAAAGGCAGTTGGCATGGGGGGGACAGATTGAACACGGTATCCAGACGCGAAAGCTACTGGATATATGTGTTAAAAACTGTCTCCCCTAGGTCTTGACATTGAATTTGATCTAGTAGCCTTTTTAAAAGATTCCTAAAAAAGTTTATTGCATATGTTTAAATTGTCTGATATGTTTACTTCCAGTATATGTTTGATACTTTTTATTATCCTTTTTTATTATCACTTTTATATCATTTTTATTGCATTTTATTTGGTATTTAGCCTGTTTGGTTCAGTTTACCTATTGATACACAGTTTGACCCATCAGCCTTCTGTTATTAGAGCGCTGATTCATGTATGCAATACTAGCTGTCATTCAATCGCAAGTACCTCCCCTTTGTAGGAAGGCCTTTCCACTTGGGCCTGTATTTAAATGCCTTAGTAACTAAGCGCCGATATCCCCTGAGGAAGTGACGTAGAGTCATGAAACGCGTAGGGAGGAGGGGCTTAGTGTTTTGAGCCGGTTCAGCATCCGTAGTTTCCTGACGCTAGAAGAGCTTTCTGAATCGCTGACGTCACTCGAATAGCTGGCAGCGGGTGTTGCATCTAGTGAGTCTCTCCTTAGCTGATCGGATTGCTTTCATGTTGCGGACGGCATCCGTGAGTCGTTTTACCCACCCCCATACATTGTGTGGGGATTTTCTGTGTTTTTAATTGTTGTATTAAAGTGTATTACGTACTACACTATTGTGTCCTATTCCCTTATCCATGGGGGTGCTGTACCTGTTACACCTGTGAGTACCATCGCCATACCGAGGGAAGGAGCAACACGCCAGACCACGTGGGGTCCGTGGATTATCGTGTGCAGCCGGGACGCAAGTACAGTTTCTCTCCCCTGCACCAACAAGATACTATCTTGTAAGTATGGTTTTGTAGTTTTAGATAGGGACTTGTGGTTTTACATACTGCGCAATTGGTGTGCCCTTTTGTTTCTGTTATTTCAGAATCAGTGAGGATTCCACCCTAAGGACACCCTTTTCCAGCTGGAACTTTATTCATCAGTTCATCCACCTATTCAGAGATGTCCTGTATCCTAGACTGTCTTTATTGGATCACGGTATCTTGGACTGTTAGCACTAGCGCCGGGGACACTTATTTTGTGTTTGTATATTGTTTATCAGGTTTGGAATGATCTGTTATTTGTAGTTCCCCATGGCAGCTTGTTTATCACATTTCACTTTATGGTTGATAATCACGTTTATTCACATGTTTATTTTCCTTTTTCAATAATGTAGGTTAGCGCTTGTAGTGGGTTATTACCCTGTTTGCTTAGTATCAGCAAAGATGGAGACTTTGTTCTCGATGCCAACCTCAAGATCATTAATAAAGAAGTTAAAAAGCAGGGGTCCCAGTACCGATCCCTGAGGTACTCCACTCACGACTTTAGCCCAACCTGAAAAAGTTCCATTTATGACAACCCTCTGTTGTCTGTCCTTTAACCAGTTTTCAATCCATATGCATATACCGTATTTCCTCGATTCTAAGACACAGTTTTCTTTCCTATTTTCACATGGCTGAAATAGGTCTGTGTTATACACTGGCGACACAGTTTATTACACTGCGGCCAGATCCGCAAGCCGGGAGATTTCCCGGCTTGCTAGTGGCCGCCCCTCGGCGTGCCGCGCGTCATAGACGCGCGGTCACGCGTCTTCGGGAGCGTGCGCCCCCTGCACGCGCGTCCAGGGGCTCCCCGAGGGATCCCTGGTGTCCCGCGATCGCGGGACAGCGGCAGGGGGTTCCGGGGGACCCGGCGGACCCGGCAGCGGTAGGGAGAGCGCCCCGATCGGAGGGCGCTCTTCCGCTGCTTCGGCGCGCGCCCGTCACTCTCGGGCGCGCGCCAGGCTACTGCTGCGGCACAGAACGGGCAAATGCTCGAATAAACTGTGCCGCAGCAGTAGAATCGATGTATTTAAAAAAAATCAGCTAGGGGGCGCTGCTGCAGATGCCGGCCGGGATATTCAGTCTGTAGGAACAGCACATGGCTGCGATCACCCCCCTCTCCTCCCCTTCCCATGAGGTGCAGAGAGATCGGAGATGCCTGCCAGGGCACATCCATTGCCCAGAAGCCCCCCCTTTCCGAATCCCTGCGTGAAATGCAGGAGGTGCAGAGGTAGCTGTGTCTCTCTGTCTGTGAGTCTCTGTATGTGTTTGTGTGAGTCTCTGTATGTGTTTGTGTGAGTCTCTGTATGTGTTTGTGTGAGTCTCTGTATGTGTTTGTGTGAGTCTCTGTATGTGTTTGTGTGAGTCTCTGTATGTGTTTGTGTGAGTCTCTGTATGTGTTTGTGTGAGTCTCTGTATGTGTTTGTGTGAGTCTCTGTATGTGTTTGTGTGAGTCTCTGTATGTGTTTGTGTGAGTCTCTGTATGTGTTTGTGTGTGTCACTCGGTGTCTCTGTGTGTATGTCTGTGTCTCTCTCTCTCTGTATGTGTCTATGTGTGTCTATGTGTGTCTGTCTCTCTGCTAACAAAAGCAAGATAGGAGATTGTTAGAACATGTTCTTTTTACTTTAAGGAAAGCAATGAGTACAGGAATAAAAAGGTACTTGGTAACATCATAAAAAGGGCCACTAAAAATGTAAATGGCTAGTGTGTTTATTTATCCAGGACACCTTCCTACCCATCCTGTTCTTACTGCTCTCTCATGCTTCACTCTTTCGCTGCTTTGAAATCTGATGCTGGCTGCTCTGACAGCAAAAGGGTTAAGAAAAATCCCCATCACACAGCCCCTGCCATATCTGTCTCTCTCTCTGGTCTGTGTGTGTCCACCACCCATTCTCTCTCTCTCTCCCTCTCCCCCCCTCCCATTCTCCCCCCTCCCCCTCCATTCCCCTCCCATTCTCTCCCCCTCCTTCCCTCCCATTCTCTCTCCCCCTCCCCTCCCATTCTCTCCCCCCCATTCTCTCCCCCCCATTTCCCTCCCATTCTCTCCCCTCCCCTTCCCTCCCATTCTCTCCCCACCTTCCCATCCCATTCTCTCCCCACCTTCCCATCCCATTCTCCCCCCCCCCCCCCCTTCCCTCCCATTCTCTCCCCCCCTTCCCATCCCATTCTCTCCCCCCCCCCCTTCCATCCCATTCTCTCCCCCCCCCCTTCCCTCCTATTCTCTCCCCCCATTCTGCATCTCTCTCTCCCCCTGTTGGTTATTGAAGTGTCATGTGACCTTGCTAGTTAAAAAACAAAAAAAATTCTGCACATTTAATATAGTGGGATTTTTCCCCCCAATTTTTTTTTATTAAATCAAGGGTGTGTCTTAGAATCTAAGAAATAGGGTATTATTACAGAGTCCAATTTTTTTTATTTTGTACACCAACCTCGTGTGTGAAACCGTATCAAAGGCCTTTGCAAATTCTAAGTAGACCACATCAACTGCATTACCCTGGTCTAAAATCCTACTTACCTCCTCAAAGAAACAAATAAGGTTAGTTTGGCATGATCTATCCTTCATAAATCCAAGCTGACTATTACTAATAATTTAGTTTTTCATTAGGTATTCCTGAATATTATTCCGTATTAAACCTTCAAGTAGTTTCCCAACTATTGAAGTCAGGCTTACAGGTCTGTAATTCCCCGGGTGTGATCTAGCTCCCTTTTAAAATATAGGCACCACATCTGCTGTACGACAATCTTGGAAATGGAGTCCTTGAATATTAAATATAATGGTTTGGCTATTACTGAGCTTAACTCCTTGAGAACTCTTGGATGTATGCCATCGGGACCAGGTGCCTTATTTACTTAATTTTTTTCAAGCCGCTTATGAACTTCTTCCTCAGTTAACCAATTGTTCATTAATATGAAGGTTGTGGTTTCCTCCTGCGGCACTACTATTGAACTTGATTCGTCCCTGGTAAACACAGAGGCAAAGAATTTGTTTAATACCTCAGCTTTTTCCTTATCTCCAATAATCTGCCTACCCATCTCACACTGAAAGGGTCCTATATTTTCTTTTCTCATTTTTTTGTTATTAAGGTACTTAAAAGAACTTTTTAGGGTTGACCGTACTTTCAATTGCAATACTTTTTTCATTATCCATTTTTGCTAATTTGATTGCCCTTTTGCAATTTTTGTTACGTTCCTTATAATTCTGATACGATGTCTCCGTCCCTTCTGACTTAAAGAATCTAAACGCCTTCCTCTTCTTGTCCATTTCCTCCCCTACCTGTTTATTTAGCCACATTGGTTTTGACTTATTTCTTTTATACTTATTACCCAAGGGTATACACTGATAAGTGTGCTTTTCTAACAATGTTTTAAAGACTGTCCATTTATCTTCTACATTTTCCCTGCAAAAACATCATCCCATTGTATTACTACTAGATTAGACCTCAGTTTACTAAAATCTGCCTTTCCAAAGTTTAAGGTCTTTGTTGAACCCAAGAACAGCTCAACCGCGTTATAGCGCGGTCCTCGGGGGCCACCCGATCCGACCGCGCTATAACCAGGAGTGCGCTAATTTAAAAAAAAAAAAACAAATGCCCGACACGCGCCCAATTGGGAGGGGGTGGAGGGAAGAAGGGGTGGAGGGAAGAAGAGGTGGAGTGAGGCGCCGGCAGCCCTACACGTCCTCCTGCAGCTACCGCACTCCCCTCAGCAGCCTCACTTCCCTCAACAGCTCCACACCGATTTTCCCCCCCCCAGCCCCGCACCAATCCCCCCCAGCCCTGCACGGATCACCGCCAGCAGCTGACACCAAAGGTAAGGGGGGGGGGGGGGCTGTGTCCTGTGAGTGTGTGCAGTGTGTCCTGTGAGTGTGTGCAGTGAGTGTACCAAAAAAAAAACAACACTTTTTAAAAAAAAAAAAAATATTCGGAGTCCACGCTCAAACCGCGTTATAAGCGGATCTGCGTTATAGCTGATCACGCTATAACGGGGTTGAGCTGTAATCTGATTTTTGATAATTTATTTCAAATGATTATGTTATGATCACTGTTACCCAAATGTTCCAGGACTTGAATATTTGTTATTACTTCTACATTGTTTGATATGACCAAATCCAGAACTGCCCCTCTCCTGGTTGGTTCCTCAATAATTTGGGTCATATAATTGTCTTTAAGCACCCCCAAAAACCTGTTTCCTTTTGTTGTAATGCTAATCTCATTGGCAGTGACAGCCCCAGTCCGGCGGCTCAGTCTCATTCATTGCACATCTGGGGGGAGTTTATGAGATCTCTACTCTCATGCTGACCGGACTTCAGATCAGAGAGCAAGCTGGGAGGAACCAGTTGAGTTTGATAAAGTTGCAATTTACTTCTCCAAGGACGAGTGGGATTATTTAACAGAAGAACAGAAGGAACTTTACAAGGATGTGATGATGGAGAATTACCAGGCTCTCTGCTCTCTTGACCTTCTAAACTCTATTGGAGAGGCTGAATCATTTTCTGGAGTCCAAAGAAGCCTCCCCAAAGAGTGCACTCACACCTGCCCGTGTGAGTGTTTGTAGTATATCTTAACCCTGTTTGTATCCCTTGGGACATTATAATACTGTTAATGTATTCTGCTCATATATTCATTCGCTTATCCCGAGGGTGATACTACACCAAAGAAGAAGAAGAAGGAGTCCGCAGACGCAGAGTGAAGAACCACTCCACAAGACAGAGAGGAGAAGACCAAAAGATACCTTGATGCGACAGCATTTGCACAAGGCCGTGTGAGTGTTAAGATTTAATACACACTTCAAAACCCCATTGCTTCAGGGTTCAACACACCTGAACTATATTTTGTTCCATTTCACCCATCCACCTGTGCTCCCCCATCTCTTTCTCTTGTTTCCCTATTCTTTAAGGATCCCAGGTAGATCCTTTTTTTGGGTTGTTTGAGTCACAGGAGGAGACAAAGAAGCGGAGGGATACCTTACGAACTTCTACGGTTGTTATTATACCTATATCCCGTACTTATTATACATACAGGTAGCGCCCGGGTATTTCTCTTTCCATAGCTAATCTCATTGCCCCAGTCTATGTCTGGATAATTAAAATCCCCCATTATGCAAACATGACCCAGTTTTGATGCCTTCTCCAATTGCAAAAGTATTTTAGCTTCCTCAATTTCACAGATATTTGGTGGTTTATAGCATATCCCTACAAATTGTTTTATACTTATACCTCCACTGCTAATTTCTATCCACAAGGTCTCTACCTTTTCATTATTCTCTTCATAAACATCTTCCCTTATAATAGGTTTTAGATCCAGTTTAACATATAAACATACTCCACCTCCCCTTCTATTTGTTCGATCCTTCCGAAAAAGAGAATAACCCTCTAAATTAACTGTCCAGTCATGAGTTTCATCCCACCATGTTTCAGTAACGCCTATGATATCATACTGCTCCCTTGCAGCTATTAATTCAAGCTCCCCCATTTTATCTGTCAGGCTTCTTGCATTAGCAAGCATGCATTTAAGTTTTTTTTTCAGCCTGTACTATTATCTTATCTGCTCCTTCCTTTCTGCTCCCACTTGGTTTAGTCTTTAGCAGTTTTCTAGTATTATCTGTATTTACTATGGGTGTCTCACTGCTTGTCAAACTCGTACTTGCCCCCATTCTACCTCCATACCCCCTTGTATCCTCCTATTCTATTTAGTTCATTATCTGTTTCATTCCCCTTCCCCCCTCCATCATAGTTTAAAATCTCCTCCAACCTTTTTAGCATTCTCCCCCCCAGGCACCGAAGATCCCTCTTCATTGAGGGGCAATCCATCCCTAGAATATAGATGCCACCTCTCAGAAAAGGAGTCCCAGTGCTCTAAAACCCCAAAACCCTCCTTCCTGCACCACTTTTTTAGCCATGCATTAACCTCCCTGATCTCTGTCTCCCTGCGGTAGCGCATGGCACTGGTAGTATTTCAGAAAATACTACCTTGGAGGTCCTTGCCTTAAGCTTTTGTCCTAGATCCCTGTAATCATTTTTTAGGACCCTCCATCTTTCTCTAACTTTGTCATTGGTGCCAACGTGTACCAAGACAGCCGGGTTAATCCCAGCCACCCCCAACAATCTGTCTACCTGATCCGCAATGTGCCGAACCCGAGCACCTGGGAGACAACTGTTCAGTTCATGCGGTCATGGCAACAGATTGCCCTAACTACCTTCCTAATAATGGAGTCCCCTACCACCACAATCTTTCTTTGTATCTGAGCATACTGTCCCCACTGTGCTGGAGGAACAATTCCCCTGGCTGCTAGAGTAATTGGTCTCTCCAAGCCTTGCCATTTCTGCCCTGACACTCCCAATATCTTCACTCAACATGGCAAATCTATTGGGATGTGTCAGCTCAGAAACGACCTGCCTCTCTCTATTGCCCCTGCTTCTCCTTCTGTCATCCAGCTACCTACCTGCTCCTCACTAACAGCGCCACCATCGGCACCACTAGTCGAAGCAAGGGCCTGCTCAGTGAGCTCTAAACCCCTTTCAAGATTGCCAAATGACCCTCAATATTGCAAGTTGCCTCTTCAGATCAGCAATCTCTGACTCTAATGAGACCATCCGCTCACACTTCCCACAGCGGTATGCTCCTTGGAACAGCTGCTCCAAGTGCACATACATGTGGCAAGATGTGCATTGAGTGGCATATTCAATCCTGCTCATTCTAGCAACTATGAATGTTATAAGTACTAACAGTAAACTGTACTTCAATATACTATACCTTGTTTAACCGCTTCCTTGTTCAAACTGCTTCTGTTTCTAACTGTACACTTTAAGCAACCAGCACTTCAAATCAACTACACAGATCAGTATACGCAAGCTCAAGTATAGGATAAAGTATCTGTCGTCTAAATTTAGCATAGGTTGAACGCATGTCTTTCTTCAACCTCATCTACTATGTAACTATATCAAAAACACTTTTTGCACAGGAAATATTTTTTGTGTAAGTTAACATATGTTGTTATATTTAATTTAAGAGATACACATTGTTACTTTTAATCGTCAATGGTCGCATCTGGCTTTGTAAGAGATTCATCCCATCCCAAACCTGCGAAACTTTTGACAGACCAAACATTCCTAATTAAAATATCAGTAAAGATAATATTTAATACAATCATATGGCCCTGGAAAAATGGGGTCAATGTGTAAATAAAGAAGGGCTTGTGAAGTTCAATGTTACTTGACAGAAATCACTATGTATTCCATCCAAACATGAGAAGCATTAATAGACGCAGGTTCAGAGAAACGAGTTATCAAGACATCAATGTTTTTCGCTAATTACATGAAAAGTTTTTTTCCTGTGCAACTAACCTGAATGTGTCCGCATGTGTCTTGTCAAGTGGGTTTTCTGGGAGCTTGAGTAAGGACACATGATGCACTGATAAGGTCGTTCCCCTAAAGACAAAGGATTATCAGTTACAAAAGATTTTAACAAAAACAAACCGCAAGCATAGAAAATCAAATCTTGTGTTTTGATCAATTTGCCCCTCCCCACCTAAAAATACACAAAAGCATGTTTTAAGCCAGAGACTTTGTAAATGACAATATCCATTTTAAATACAGTATGTTGTATATGTCTCATGTGTAATCACATTACATATTAGTGTTTGTTAGTTGAGTTAGTACATCGTGAACTATGAACATTTAAACTCAAATATCTTCCTTAGTTACCAGTGGGGGAGGGGGGGGGGGAGAAATCATTTTTTGTTCATTCTAAAGTTAGGGAATAAGGGGCAATGTTGAAACAGAAACAAAAAAGGCAAATGTTGAGCTGTAAATATACATCACTAGCATTAAATACACCGAATTTGTTAAATACATGATATTATTTTAATGTCAAAGAAACAATTTTAGGGCTGGATACACAGACTTACATTTGATAGTAACAGATCTGCCGGAGCATAATTTTTTGAGGGTCTTCCACCCCCACCCCCCCAAATTGCTGAAGGTGTTTGTAACATTCAGTGCTGAAGACAATTGTTGGAGTATTTGACTCTAACCATGAATAATGTGTTTTAATTTTTGCCAAGATTCAAGATGTTGATAAAACACACTGATGTATGGTTTCCTGGTCCCATACGTTGCATTATTTTTGTTGAAAAGTGTTTAATTTATGTAAAACTAGCAGAATTACCCTGTGTTGCCCCCACACTCCCTATACCAACCACCCTCTCCATCCTCGCTGTCCTGAGATGCCCGTCTCCTCCTATCCACAATTTCTCTAAGTAAGTCAGGGTCTGGTACCTGGATATATATCTGGTACGTGACATCATACAAAGTTGCAGACAGCTGGAAACTGTACAGAAACATACCTAAGCCATATAGATAAATAGTAGTGATGTACCGAGTACTGGGTAATTACATGGTACCTGACATTTTTTCAGCTACTTGGAAATTACCCGGACCCGGCAGCAGGGTAATTTCCGAGCAGCTGAAGACTTGAACACTAACCTGCAGCATAAGGTGAGGAAGACCGCTGTGGAGTGTGAAGAGGACCGCAGTGACATCGTGGGAGCAGCAGCAGACATCCTGTTGTATTGGCAGCAGAAGACGTCCTTGTGGAGCCGGTGGGAGCAGCGGAACACAGCCCAGCTGAGGCTGGTGGGAGCCGGGGAACCATGTGACCGGAGCAGGAGCGTTCCTATTGGACAGCTGGAGAGAAGCGGGCTGTCCAATAGGAACCCTCCTTCTCTGGTCACATGGTTCCCCGGCTCACACCGGCATCAGCTGTGTGCTGTGTTCCGCTGCTCCCACCGGCTCCACAAGGACGTTTTGTGCTGCCACCGCCACCAGGATGTCTGCCGCTGCTCCCACGATGTCGCAGCGGTCTTCATCACCATCCGCCACTGGCTGCAGTTAAGTGTATGCTACCCGACCTGGTACATATACCAAAATCCCACCTACGATCTTCCTTTTGATGCTATTAGAAAGAATGCCAAATTTGGTGGCTCTAGGATTAAACTTGTGGATTTGTATAGCCGGACAAAAAAACATTTTCTGAATTATAGTATAGATTAAGAATGAAAATAATGTATTTTATGACCCAACGAGAAAACAGAAAAACCCCATGGTTTAAAGCTCGCCCTGCCCCACTTTCCCATTAGCAGTTTTTATCATGATCCTGTGAATCACAGGCCGAGTATGGTCTGTCTCCCTCCAGCAGAAAAGAGAGGTACATGAGAATTGTGCCAGGTAGTGTTAGGACCTGCAGATTGGTCATGCCGTGAAGTGGCTGCAGGCTTATAACCTTTTGGCCAAAGGGTTTGGCTAAATGACCCTTACTCGTGAGCAGATAAGCACTGAAGTATTGTACTATATGTTGTGTCATTTTGTATGTTGCGCTGGGGAGAGGGAGAGAGCGTGCGGGGTGGGGGGGAGAGGAGGAGAGAGGGTAAGGAGGAAAGAGCGCAGGGGGGGAGGAGGAAAGAGCGCAGGGGGGGGAAGAGGAAAGAGCGCAGGGGGGGGTGGAGGAAAGAGCGCAGGGAGGGGAGGAAAGAGCGCAGGGGGGGGAGGAGGAAAGAGAGCAGGGGGGGGAGGAGGAAAGAGCGCAGGGGGGGAGAGGAGGAAAGAGGCTAGGGGGGGAGGAGGAAAGAGCGCAGGGGGGGAGGAGGAAAGAGCGCAGGGGGGGAGGAGGAAAAAGCGCAGGGGGGGGAGGAGGAAAGAGCGCAGGGGGGGGAGGAGGAAAGAGCGCAGGGGGGGGAGGAGGAAAGAGCGCAGGGGGGGAGGAGGAAAGAGCGCAGGCGGGAGGAAAGAGCGCAGGGGGGGAAGGAGGAAAGAGCGCGGGGGGGGGAAGGAGGAAAGAGCGCGGGGGGGGAAGGAGGAAAGAGCGCAGTGGGGGAGGAGGAAAGAGTGCAGGGGGGGGAGGAGGAAAGAGCGCAGGGGGGAGGAGGAAAGAGCGCAGGGGGGAGGAGGAAAGAGCGCAGGGGGGGAGGAGGAAAGAGCGCAGGGGGGAGGAGGAAAGAGCGCAGGGGGGAGGAGGAAAGAGCGCAGGGGGGGGGGAGGAAAGAGCGCAGGGGGGAGGAGGAGGAAAGAGCGCAGGGGGGGGGGAGGAAAGAGCGCAGGGGAGGAAAGAGCGCAGGGGGGGAGGAGGAAAGAGCGCAGGGGGGGAGGAGGAAAGAGAGAAGGGGGGAGGAAAGAGAGAAGGGGGGAGGAAAGAGAACAGGTGGGGGAAGGAAAGCGGGTATAAAAAAAAAATTCTTTAGGTTTGTTTTAAATATCTTAAAGTTCATTTTGGAGTTTTGCCTAGGACACCGAATACCCTAGAATTGGCCCTGATGATTAACATACATTTTATAAAAGCCCCATTCAAAGCAAACCATTTCTATTCTATGCAGGTTGTTTGGAGTAGTGCACAAAGGATTTGCAATTGCTGAATTAACATTACAATGTGAAGAGTGATAGTGGAGGGGTGGGATGACAATTACTATGGAGATATCATTAGAAAGCCACAAAGTGTAATCACAACAGCAAAAAGACTAGAACTGTGACAATGAGCATGAAATTGAGAGATTTAAATGCCAATTTTTCCACTTAAAAGGTATTTAGAAAATACAAAGTGTTAGATACAAATACATCAACTTGCCTGTTTACTATTTTGGTAGCATTACTCTTCCTTACCCCCAACAAGAATATTTTTACGCTTTATGGTAACAATATTTTATTATGCACATGCTGTACCTTTGATGCATTAGTAAAATGATTAAGTGCATTAAAATCCTTTAAGCATAATTCCATTATGATGGGTGCGAAAGCAGATATTGTCAAATGTGGGACCTCAATTAAACATATTGGTTATGTATATATAGATATTGTACGGCAACATTTTCATACATCTATTACCAATATTTAATGCAACACACACACACACACACACACGTTAAATCTTGGCAGTGGAAATTTTAAAATGAAAAATTATTTTGTAATAATATTTTTAAAGGTTGCCTCCACTCTACTAATTGGATCTTTCCAGGAAGTGTGAATAAACCTGGTTACTTTATCCCTAGAACAGAGGAAACATAAATATAACCATTATAAAACACCAGGTTTTGGTTGTTTTTGTTTCTTTGATAATGTATTACAGGTGGTAATTTGATGCCACAGACCACTATCCCATGCTAAACCAATTGATGGAAAACTGGATTTACCCTGTTATCATATCATATACATGGTCATGGTATGAAACACCTTCCTTACCTGTATGAGTTCTTATATGCTGGATATAATTATTTTTGCGGTCAGAAAAGTATGAACACTGTGAGCATGTATAAACTTTCCTTGGAAAGTGATTACGGAGATGTTTCTTCCAATGGTATTCGCTGACAGTAGTATAGGTGCATATGGTACACTTGTACACTCTCTCATTCTCGCCTGCTTTGTTGTGGTGCTTTAAATGAGCCAGATAGTGATCAAATCGATTGGTATTGTAACCACACCTATCACATCGGATAGGTCCTTTGGAGAAGTCAGCTTCTTCAGGTATGGAAGTATTTGATTCCTTAACATGTGATTTTTTCTGAGTGTCATTATCAATGAATTTCTTGGCACTGTGAATCTTAATGTGATGAACAAACTCTTCCTCAGATTCTGCCTTGTACTGGCAAGGTTTGCAACGAAATGGCTTGCTTTTTAGACACTTGTTTTTGTCTTCTGCAATGCTGGGAGTCTCCAGATGCTTTCCCGAGTCCACATCAAAATTATTAGAAGGGAAAGTTATTTGATTTTCACACTCCACCTCTTTCTCCATTTCAAGAGTTTCCAACTCCATGCTCTCAGAGTCTTCTGACTCACTATCCATGTCGAGTGACCCTTCCATTCTTTCTCCATCACTGTCTGAAAAGCTGTTATTCACTGTTGTTAGCTCAGCCATTTGTCTTTCTTCCTCCAAGACAAACTCACAGCTGCTGCCGCCAACTTCCCCAGTCAGGGCCACATTTGCTAGCATGATCAACCGAGGGGCTGCCAGATCTGCTTTTGAAAGGTCATGCAAATCATACATATCACCATCAAGTGCGATGCCCATATTGTCATTGTTTGAGAACAAGCTGCTTCCACCAGGCTGGCTGACCACCTGAGTAGCCATGGCAGTAACTAAGAAAAAAGTAGAGAAATTAAATTGTCAATACTATAAATATGTCTAATACACAATACAGTAACTTTTATACAGTACAGCAATAATAGTCAAAAAGGTTAACTAGACAAAAAGGAGCAGATTAATCAGAATAAGTGCCGTAAAACAAGTTTTGCTTTACATTTAAGTGCAACACTAAATTTTTGCAAGTTTTGTTAACTACTTTACTAAAATTACCTAAAAATGTACTTACACATTGCAAAGTTCCACAGTGGGCAAAAACATTTTTTGAAGTGAAACTTCTTTGCTGGCACCTACAGAGTTTTCATGGAAAAAAATTCTTACCTTGTAACGAAAAAACGTAACGCGGGTGACGTCACGCTCCCAATGGGCGCGCGCCCATCACACATGCGCTAAAACATAATTCCAGGCCGCACCAAGGTTAACACTATACACATGCGCAAAACAGGTTGAGCTGCGGCGTGCATGCGCAGAACCCAATAGTCGCAATACAGCAGGAGTGGCCGTTACTATGCGCAGCAAGCACAGCTCGCTCAGGCCCGCGCGAATGTGCAGGATCCCAGAATCAGCCGCCTGGACCCTTTCCAATCTCTCTGCTGCACAGGTGGGGCCCCACCTCTATACAGTCACCCACCCACACAGTCACATACACACAGTCACACGCATACACAGTAACCATGGACTGTATTGTTTTTATATTGAAGAACTATTTTTGGTTTGATGAGACGTTTTACTTACAGAAGTGCGTCACAGCCATAGGGACAAGGACAAGCTAATATTTTCGTGGGCCAGTGGGAGGACAGTCATATCTGGTCAAATGCAGGCCTCGGTGCGAACCTGATCCTCTGGTCGCCGCTTTATAGATGATATTGGATACATTTGGAAGGGAGATATGGTATCTTTGAAAAAAAATTGACCTCTCTTAATTACAATGATCTAAATTTAAGGTTCACCTCTAAGATGCATGAGTATGGTAGAAGTAGAGTTCCTAGATTAGGTATTGTATGTTGAAAATGGTGAATTAAAAACTAAAAAAAAAAATTATTTCAATCCTGTGGACTCCATTAATTTTATATTGGAGTCAAGTTGCCATGATCCGAATTGGGTCAAAAATATCCCATATTGCCAATTGAGCCGTATCAAGCGTACAGATAATGATTCATACGCTGAACAGTCAAATTATAGGGAAAATACCGTTGACAATACAATTTTTAAAAAAAACAGAGTAAAAAGAAGTGAATTGACAAGTATAAAAAATAGAAGTCATACCAATGAGCAAAATAAAATTTAGGATGTCCTTTATTACTTTGTACAACAGAGGTGGCTAAAGGGTTAAACTAAATGACCCTTTTTTCAATAGAGATATATATAGATAGATATAGATACACACACACACACACACACACACACACACACACGTATTTCACGGTGCCGTTTTGTCATATTGGAAGTAGCTCTGGGCTCCCTTTGTGTTTTGTTTTTTTTGTAGTTTACAGTGCCACGCTCAGCAGCACTACTTTTGAATGAATATATATATATCAACAAAGAAAGCAACCTTACAAAAAGCACACGGGCATACCAAGAAAGTGTAAACAATGAATTTATTATTGTGGGTTAAAAACATGGGACGAAAATTAAAAGAGAAGGGGGACTCACATCTACCATACATGTATACCTAGAGGCAAAGGTACAACAGTGAAACAAATTCCAACACCAGATTCAAAGAACACAGGAAGCTCTGAATTGAGCATACATGTGTATCATATGCACACACTGCAGATTAGTGCACGTCCAGCAAAGCATCACTTGTTTTTACAAGTAGGTAACAGCAATAAGTGGAGGCATTAATAGCACAAGTATCAATATTATATATACGTCACCACTTAAAGCATCGGTGTCAAGAACAAAAAATAACCATAGCCTCTTATCAGGAGAGAAAGGTAGGGGGCCCACTCCACAGACTCCCACTCCAACACGTTTCGACTTAAAACGGTCTTCGGGGAGTGGTGAGGAGAAATGAGCTAGCATTATGTAGGGAGAAGTAATGAGCAGAATTCGCGCCAAAACGAATTCAATTTTTAATTGTAGAACAGCTGTGGCAAAGCAAAGGGGAGGATTCACGTAGATGTAGCAACCTCCTAGAGTCTGTATTAACATTACTATAGCTCTAATTGGTCCATCACAGTCATGTGGTACAAAATGTGTCATTCCGTTATGGAACCGGTGAAATGACGCATGTGACGTCATCGCGCATTGCGTGTCATAGCGTGCGGTTGCCATTGTGACCGTGATAGTAATTGCAAGATAGACTTTGACCGGGTGAAGAAGATAGAAGCCACAGCTTCATCGCTGATGAATATAAGTAGTATAATGACAATTAAACGTCCTAGATTATGCAGCACACCCACTAATCTTCTAGTAGATCTACCACCATACTTTGACACAAACATTCTGTTATAAAATCGGGAAATGACACATGTGACGTCATCACGCAGGGTGCGTCATTGCGTGTTGTTGTCATGGAGACCACATAAACATGTATAAGAAACCACTGGCCAGGGAGAGATCACTAACCAATAGTATTGGATAATACATGGAATAAAGTATACCGAGCATAAGGGTATACAGTGGTTTTAGTGACCTCAAAAGAAATCGCAAAAGCAACCGTGAGTCTGAGAAAAAAGCCCTGTGGAGTCTATACCAGCAGCATAGTCTGGTGTTGTAGTGACATAGGACAATTATTAATAGCAAGGCTGATAAATTGCACCTAACACAAGATTTGAGGTAACTATTGAGACAGACAAAAAGTGATAATGATCAACATTCTTGAGTTAAAATAGTGCAATGTCTTGTATGACGGGGAGCGTGTTAAATAGCCAGGACCTCCCCTATCTCACTACTCCTTGAGAAAGCGCCATAGTGGGCGTGAAACGCGTGGGAGAGTACTCTGTACTGTTTTTTGTTTTGTTTTTTATGTAGTTTAATACATTAGTTTTTAACTTCTTTGCTGGTGAGTTCCTATCATTTTTTCACGGAGCGGATGGATATCGATCTTTACCTGTTTCTGGGCTCTATGAATTCCCCTGCTCGCGCCCAATTTAAAATAAATAAATAAATAATCCCCCTCCCCGATTGGTGTGACGCGGGGAAGAGGACCGTCTGGCAGCTCTGGGTCTGATGTCCCTTGAGGATAATCTATTCCAGGAAGATATTACATGGTGTACTCAAACACACTTTTTTGGTACATTGTGCTATTTCCAACCCTCCTGGATGAATAATTTTGGACTGTAATAACACTATATGTTACTTAAGGATCTAATATTATATTAATGTAATATTATAAACCTATGTACTCAGACATTGTTCTCTTATATCAGTTCCTTGCACTATTTTAACTCAAGAATGTTGATCATTATCACTTTTTGTCTGTCTCAAAAGTTACCTCAAATCTTGTGTTAGGTGCAATTTATCAGCCTTGCTTTTAATAATTGTCCTATGTCACTACAACACCAGACTATGCTGCTGGTATAGACCCCACAGGGCTTTTTTCTCAGACCCACGGTTGCTTTTGCAATTTCTTTTGAGGTCACTAAGACCACTGTATACCCTTATGCTCGGTATACTTTATTCCATGTATTATCCAATACTATTGGTTAGTGATCTCTCCCTGGCCAGTGGTTGTCTTATACATGTTTATGTGGTCTCCATGACAACAACACGCAATGACGCACCCTGCGTGATGACGTCACATACATCATTTCCCGATTTTAAAACAGAATGTTTGTGTGTCAAAGTATGGTGGTAGATCTACTAGAAGATTAGTGGGTGTGCTGCATAATCTAGGACGTTTAATTGTCATTATACAGGCATACCCCGGTTTAAGGACACTCACTTTAAGGACACTCGCGAGTAAGGACATATCACTCAATATGCAAATGGCAGCTCGCGCATGCGCCTGTCAGCACGTCCTGAACAGCAATACCGGCTCCCTACCTGTACCGAAGCTGTGCGCAAGTGGGGAGACTATAGAGCCTGTTACAAATGCGTTATTTACATCAGTTATGCACATATATGATGATTGCCGTACAGTACATGCATCGATAAGTGGAAAAAAGGTAGTGCTTCACTTTAAGTACATTTTCACTTTACATACATGCTCTGGACCCATTGCGTATGTTAATGCGGGGTATGCCTGTACTACTTATATTCATCAGCAATGAAGCTGTGGCTTCTATCTTCTTCACCCGGTCAAAGTCTATCTTGCAATTACTATCACGGTCACTATGGCAGCCGCACGCCATGACACGCAATGCGCGATGACGTCACATGCGTCATTTCACCGGTTCCATAACGGAATGACACATTTTGTACCACATGACTGTGATGGACCAATTAGAGCTATAGTAATGTTAATACAGACTCTAGGAGGTTGCTACATCTACGTGAATCCTCCCCTTTGCTTTGCCACAGCTGTTCTACAATTAAAAATTGAATTCGTTTTGGCGCGAATTCTGCTCATTACTTCTCCCTACATAATGCTAGCTCATTTCTCCTCACCACTCCCCGAAGACCGTTTTAAGTCGAAACGTGTTGGAGTGGGAGTCTGTGGAGTGGGCCCCCTACCTTTCTCTCCTGATAAGAGGCTATGGTTATTTTTTGTTCTTGACACCGATGCTTTAAGAGGTGACGTATATATAATATTGATACTTGTGCTATTAATGCCTCCACTTATTGCTGTTACCTACTTGTAAAAACAAGTGATGCTTTGCTGGACGTGCACTAATCTGCAGTGTGTGCATATGATACACATGTATGCTCAATTCAGAGCTTCCTGTGTTCTTTGAATCTGGTGTTGGAATTTGTTTCACTGTTGTACCTTTGCCTCTAGGTATACATGTATGGTAGATGTGAGTCGTCCCCCTCTTTTAATTTTCGTCCCTTGTTTTTAACCCACAATAATAAATTCATTGTTTACACTTTCTTGGTATGCCCGTGTGCTTTTTGTAAGGTTGCTTTCTTTGCTGTTATATAATTATCTCAACCTTTAGCACCACTGTCTAGTACTACTTATACTATATATTCACAGTCTTCTGGACACCAGTGATCTATTGTGTTGAGGCGATATTCTTTTGTGTATCTCAATATATATATATATATATATATATATATATATATATATATACACAGGTTCGACAAATAATGATAACCACACGCCCGTGGCGAGTGGATTTAGGCTGCTGGCGAGCCGTGCTGCGGCTCTATGAATTCTTAGAAAAACAACCGTGTACAAGCTCCAAGAGTTATGGTCAATGCTGCATGAAAAAAGCATTTATAAGTAATAATTCATCCTTTTTTAAAGGAGTTGACACCGGAACAGGCGGGTTAACGGGCTAACAGTCAATGTAGCGTGACGGGGCAGCAAGGAGGGCTTTACACAATGGGGACAAAATATGTGTGATGGTAACTCACTCAGTCTCCCTAGCCCCGGCTGTGCCCGGTGTGGAGTATGCTCTACTCGCGATCAGACCACCGCCTGGCTCCCCTTCTATCCAGTTGCAGGCCTGACGCTCAGAACCGTCTCCCTGGAACATCCGGTGGTGAATGCTGATCCTCTCGCGTGACAACAGAAACAGGTAAAGATCGATATCCATCCGCTCCGTGAAAAAATGATAGGAACTCACCAGCAAAGAAGTTAAAAGCTAATTTATTAAACTACATAAAAAACAAAAAAACAGTACAGAGTACTCTCCCACGCGTTTCACGCCCACTATGGCGCTTTCTCAAGGAGTAGTGAGATAGGGGAGGTCCTGGCTATTTAACACGCTCCCCGTCATACAAGACAGCTGTTTAAAATAATTAATTAATCTTGACTTGCAAGAAGAATACACAAAAAAGTAAGAGAAAAAAAGAAAGAAAACTTTCCTGCAGAAAAGAAAACAACAGGAGTAACATAAATAATAGAAAAATGTGATAAATAAGGAAAATGAATTAAATAAAATAAACAGATAGAATACTTAACAATGATTATGTCTGATGTTTGAAAAAGAATGGCAATTTGAATGAATAACAAAGACTCACCCAATAGGCATTAATCAAAGGTAACAAAAAAAACAAAATATGTTACATTAAAATAAATAGCTCCCACGATAAAAATCTTTTTAAAGGTATACCCCAGGGCCAATTTCTACGCATTCGTAGAAACTATTCTAGCATTGAGGACTTTGAAATGAGATCATTGGAGATGATTGAGAGATTTGAGGCTAGAGGTTATGATCCTATTATTCTTCAAGAGGCCTATCAAAGTGCTAAATTGGAACCCAGGGAAAACTTGATTCAACCACGGGTACTATCTCTAAAAGTAAATATAACATAAATCCACAACGAAACAAAGAGAACAATCAACTGCCCCCTTTCTTTATTACAAGGTTTAGCAACCAGGCTTATGATATCAAGAGGATTATCAAAAAGAATTGGTATATTCTGGCCACAGACCCCTTTCTCAAAGACATGGTGACCCATGATCCAAGAATAGTTTTTCAAAGATCTGTAACAATGGGCAACTTATTATCATCGAGTGTGCCTAAATTGACTTTGAAATCCAATAAAGGATTCTTTCCAAATCTTACTGGTTGCTATCCTTGTCATCACTGCAAAATGTGTAGATATCCGATTAAAACTAAAACTTTTTCAGGTTCTGATGGTACTAGGGTATTTAATATTTTGTCATGTATAACTTGTAATACGGATCATGTTATCTATATGCTCATGTGTGGTTGTAACAAACGGTATGTGGGTTTAACCACAAGACCTTTGAAGCAACGCATACTTGAGCATATGAGATTGATTACCAAGAAAGATCAGTTACACCCAATATCAAAACAATTTGATATTTGTCAGAAAGGAAGCCTGACTAACTTTAAATGTGTTGCATTGGAATATGTCAAGCCACACTTCAGGGGGGGGGGGGGGGGGAATAGAGGCAATTTGCTTCACAGAAGTGAGGCATTTTGGATATTTACACTCAATACTTTGGTACCCAATGGGTTAAACATTGAATGGGATTTAAAAAGTTTTTTATGAACCCTGTATATTCTTTACGAAATTAAGTAATAAATATATATTTTTTATTATTTCATATTATATATATTAAAATAAACTAATTAAATGTAATTATCATACTATATTTTGTTGATATTTACAGGATTCACTTAATTCTATTCTGACCATTGAGGGTTAATTTATAGTTATTATTCGTTGTATCCCATTCAGTGCTTTCCCCACCATTTAATTTCTGTTCCCATCCAGTGTCCTTCATAGATTCCAATTTAGTTATAATTTTACTTTTTAGCCAGTAATTGTTTTCATTTCATTTATTATGCCAATATTGTTGCTATGGTTTACATGCCATTGAATCACTAATGTTTAACTTTATTTATTCATTTGCATTAATTCATATGTAGGATCCATGATAGAAAAAATATACTATCTATTGTATATTAGTGGCATATGAGTATTTATTTTAATGTAACATATTGTTTTTTTTGTTAAATTTGATTAATGCCTATTGGGTGAGTATTTGTTATTCATTCAAATTGCCATTCTTTTTCAAACATCGGACATAATCATTGTTAAGTATTCTGTTTATTTTATTTAATTCATTTTCCTTATTTATCACATTTTTCTATTATTATTTATGTTACTCCTGTTGTTTTCTTTTCTGCAGGAAAGTTTTTTCTTTTTTTCTCTTACTTTTTTGTGTTTCGTTTCTATTCTTCCTGCAAGACAAGATTAATTATTTTAAACAGCTGTCTTGTATGACGGGGAGCGTGTTAAATAGCCAGGACCTCCCCTATCTCACTACTCCTTGAGAAAGCGCCATAGTGGGCGTGAAACGCATGGGAGAGTACTCTGTACTGTTTTTTTGTTTTGTTTTTTATGTAGTTTAATACATTAGTTTTTAACTTCTTTGCTGGTGAGTTCCTATCATTTTTTCACGGAGCGGATGGATATCGATCTTTACCTGTTTCTGGGCTCTATGAATTCCCCTGCTCGCGCCCAATTTAAAATAAATAAATAAATAATCCCCCTCCCCGATTGGTGTGACGCGGGGAAGAGGGCCGTCTGGCAGCTCTGGGTCAGCTCCAACCCCCCTGCCCCCGATCGCTGCCCGGGGCAGGATGTAGGCTGTGGGGGGGGGTCCCGCGGCTGCTGCCCAGGCGCTTCCTCTCCGTTCATTTTTATTTTGCACATCTGGGCATACTTCCATATTTCTGAAATTAACAGCTTCCTCTTGCAGCCTCGTATTTTAAATTCGCAGTATTTGGGTGTGGGGGGGGGGTTGTAGGTGTAGACCCCCCACCCCCCCTTAAGTCAATCAGAGGGTAAAGTCGCCGGGAGTGCTTCTTGTGTCGTGTTGCGGGTTACATCCGATGCGTTGAGATCAGATCAAGGCCTCTGCTCTGACAGGCTGGACAGCGATTTTATTTTTTGTTACGGCCAAGACTTTCTTTAGCATGTATCACCTCCCTCTTCCTCCTGGGGGAGGGGAGTGGGCTTGCTCCCGTCATTTGTCCTGGGCCCCATGACTTCTGTTGGCGGCCCTGATTGTGTGTCTGTGTGTGTCAAGTGAAACACTATATGAACAACTTTAAAATAGTAAATTCTCCCATAATTTAAAGTAAAATTACTGTAAATTCAGCATACAAACAGAAATTACAACTCCTCTCCATTTCAGCCTTCCCCCTTTCTCTTGTCCCCGCTCCACTGCCTTCCCCTTGTAGCAAGAGACTTCTCCCAAACTCAAATTACAACTTTCGCTTGGGCTACGGATAGCTGGCACTATAAGCGCAGCCTTAGGCCGTGCCTATAGTGCCGTCGATGGCGACAGCGACACGGCTGGTGACGTCACCCGTCGCAAGTTATGCTTAGCCGGGCGGCGGAGTCGCGGGTTTCCGGCAATTTGATTTGTTCAAGGGCCGTCACGTGACACGACAGCCCTTGAAAAATCAAATTTTGCCGGCTTCCAGTTTCCGCGACGGCGACGTTGCTCCGTCGCCGTTGCACGCACTATAAGCGCACGCGGCGGCAATGTATATGTTTTCGGGCGACGTTGCATTGCCGTCACTATAAGTGCGGCCTTAGGCTAAGGCCCCCGCTCCCAGAGTCAGCGCACCTGCGCTGCTGACAGGCGGTGCGCTGAGATACACAGACCGCGATCTGCGGTCTGTAGGGAGCGGGAGCCGGAGCGGGGAGGTGGGAGGTTTGATCGGGAGGTGGGCGGGAGGTGGGCGGTTTTGACAGGGAGGGGGCGTGGCTTGAGCGGAGGGACCCGCTACTCTCCCCCCCCTCCCTCCACGGACCTCGGGCTGGAGCTGGAAGGTAAGTTTAAACACACACACGCAGGCACTCATTTCATACACGCGCACACACACACACAGGCAGGCACTCACGCACTCATACACACACACACGCGCGCACACACAGGCAGGCACTCACGCACTCATACACACACACACACACCAGACAGAGGCAGGCACTCGGGCACACACACACACAGACAGGCACTCACGCACTCAGACACATACACACACAGGACAGGCACGCACTCAGACACACACACAGAGAAAGGCACTCACCTGCTTTCACTCCACACTCCTCCCCGCTCCCCGAAGCCTCTCCTCCTCCCGAAGCCTCTCCTCCTCCCGAAGCCTCCCCTCCCCATTGGCTCACAGCCACACACGTCACGCGTCAAAGCTAGAAAAACACCATTCTCTGGTGTCTCCAGCGGCTGACGCGCGACAGCGTGTAGTCAGCTGTGCCGCCAGTGGGGGACCGGGACCGGCTCGCGAGGATTCCCCTGCTGGTGGGGAACTCGCGACATTGCCGCCCGCGCCAACGAGCGCAGCGGGACCGAGGCCTTAGTTTATGTCTCATGTACACATGCATTGTATTATAAATTTTTAAATAAAAGTGTACACACATGAGGGCTTATAAAATCACTCCCATTGTTACAAATAATTTTAAGAATATAATTCAACAGTGATCACTGTACCATTCAACCTTGATAGGTGTTACTATAGAAAGCAGAATGCATTTTATATTCAGTAATGTTTTTTGTTGTGCTCTTTAGGAGGTAATATTTCAGACCTACATTTGAAAAAAATTAAATGCATGTCATGAATGTATGTTATAAGCAACACATGTAACACGGCCTGATCATTCACTTTAATGCAGTTCCAATACATACAGTATTCCTAAAATAAACTTCACATTTAAGAAGTCAAAATGTTTTCAAATGTAAATATGTTTAAATACGCTAATAAGGATAACAACCAACATTTTGAAAATCCCAATAAAACATGGCTTTGAAAACCACTCTTTGTGCATTCATTAAAAAAATAATATGGTTAAGTTCTACAAATCTATTTACACAGACTTTTAAAGTAGCAATTGCAAAAAGTATGAGAAATATTTTAAGATATAAATAATCTTAACGTCAATCTTCACTTGCAGGTCCAACTGCAGAGAACAATTAAAGAGGAGAAAAAGACAGTGTAAGTATTTAGTAAAATGAGCTGCTGCTGCTAATAGAAAACCATAGCTCCAGCATTCCAAAAATATGCATACAGTGTGCGGCCATTTTCTCAGACACAAAGCAGCTCTTTGCAAACTTCTAACAACAAGCAACCTCGCCTCCCAAGTGTGTGTCAAATAGATCTATAGATTCGATGTGCCCATTATTTGCAAAAAAAGGTCACAAAACAACGTTTCTACTTTCATATCAAATCTAACTTTTGTTTGTTTGCTTGTCACCCGTCTCCCATTCTGGATTTGCTTCTAGTTCATAGATCAAACGTTAAACTGAGCACCAGCACAAAAGATGCAAAGAGGCTTGTTTTCCCCCTTTCTCCAGTAATCTAGTAGCTCTTTTCTTGGAGCAATTGTGTTGTTGCAAACTTTCCAGACAACAACACACCCGCCCTCTGGAAGTTCAGCCATTCAGTTTCGGTGGTGGCTGCTAGAGAGGGATATGCGGCCCACTTCCCTATTAACCTAATACACTGCAGTGTCTGCGTGTAATTATCTGATCTTGATCCCCTCTCAGGTGTCCTTCATAAAACATCGGTTTAAACTTGATACAAAAGTCACGTCGCACGGGACAGAAAATGGGGTGTTTGGGGAGGAGTAGTAGGCGAGAGTTAATAAAACA